>NC_081556.1:138054733-138119733 GCF_963082655.1 Stomoxys calcitrans | reverse complement strand
TTTCAATAGTACATGAATGTGATAGTACTGTGTAGTAGTAGTAGTAGTTCACTGTTATGTTCCACACACACACACACACGCACGTCTATTGTGTGCAATATGGTATCCTTTCGCAGCAGCCACACGTCTCCATAAATGAATGCTAACGAATTCTACTTCTACTTCTACAGCTTCTTTCCATGGAAAATGACAGTTGACATCGTGTTTTTCACATTTATTACATTAACATGAAATACCAACAAATTTTCCACAAAAATAGGTGTGGAAACTATAGACATACATAATAGGCACTTAAATGTACCACAAAACACAGAATATGAATTATTCGCACGAACGCACATACACACACACACACACACACACACTGTGTGTGTAACTTGAGACTGAGTTCTCTTCCTTAAGGTATAAAATAGAACAAAGGAAGCAAAGTAAGCAAAGTTGGTATTGAATTTAAAACGACACAAGGCCTACCATAACTAAGTTAAAACATTAAAGTTGGAAAAGGATATTAAAAAACTTGAAATGGGAACATGTAAAATGGCATAAAGGGAGGGAGGTTCAAAATTTGGTTACCTGAGGCCGTTGTCACGATGGGCTACCAGAAATGGGTTGAGGACCAAGCCAGGAAAAACGGAGCTGGCGCTCTTCACGCGTAGATATAAGATGCCGGAGTTCAGACTTCCGTCCATGGACGGGGTTTCCCTTCGGCGAACGAAGGGGACGAAGTACCTAGGCATTGTCCTCGATTCGAAACTGTCCTGGAAGAGGAACATCGAAGAAAGAAGCCGTAAGGCACTGTGCGCTTTTTACTCCTGCAGGAGGATGTTCGGTAGGAAGTGGGGGGAGGGGGTAACTCCCAAGAAGATTTATTGGATATATATGGCCATCGTGAGACCAATACTGGCCTATGGGGCACTGGTATGGTTAACTGCCGTAGGAAACAGCACGCGTGCGAAGGAGTTCGAGAAGGTCCAGAGAGTGACCTGCGTCGGGATCACAGGGGCACTGAGATCCGCACGCAGGCCTGGATGCGATCCTAGACATTCAGCCTATTGGGGCCTTTATTTGGAACTGTGCCGCCAAGGTCGCGCTTAGATGGAGAGAGGGACTGGATTTGGGTCTATGGCCAGGGGGGGATGGCCAGTGGGGATGGCCAGTGGGGGATGGCCAGTGGGGGATGGCCAGGGGGGGATGGCCAGGGGGGGATGGCCAGGGGGGATGGCCAGGTGGGATGGCCAGGGGGGGATGGCCAGGGGGGGATGGCCAGGGGGGAATATAGATGGTTGCCGCACTGCAAAGGCGCTATGGCCAGTCATCGACCAGAGGAGGACAAGAGAGTTGCTGGCATTCGATAAGAGGTCGCGATGGGTACCTTGACAGGGGTCATAACCGTATACTGTGCCATAGGCCGCATGGCGGCGTGCAAGGGGATACCACGCAATGACTTCTGTAGCAGTTGCCTCGATGAGGATGAGAAGGAGACGTTTGAGCACTTGCTGTGTTCTTGTCCGGGTCTGCGGAAAGGTAGGCTCTCCTTTCTGGGGAGCCGTTTCTTTTGTTATCAGGGTGAACTTGTGAACGTACCTCTGGTATGTTTATTGAAGGAACAGTATGATTCCGACGGGGGGTGCCATAAGCTCCGGCGTGCTTACGTGGTGACGGGCGTTTCTTCACCCCCCGCTCAGGTTCTCCATTCCTCCTGTCTTTCTTTTTTCCCGTATAACCTCTAGTCCGAGGTCTTACCTCTTCTTTCTCAACCCTTTCTCTCTCTAGAGTACCACAATTGGCCAAACTGGCCTCGGAGTGAACTCACCTTTGGTGGGCAACCCATTCAACCTAACCTAACCTTCTTCCCAGATATACTTATACATTAACACCATTTATATAGAAATAGGGTTCAATTCAGATAAAACTCGGTACACACATTAAGGGGTCTAACAGCATAAGGGCAAATTTTAATTTTTTATCAAAAAAAAAATAACAGAATACTCCATTTTAGGGTGAAATACCTTCAATCAGGTAGTTGGTTGATAAGAATGCTGTAGGCAAATAGAGTCCGATCTAGGGTCACAGCTATCACGGATGTTGAACACAGCTTACTGTGCTTTGGAGTATAAGAAGAAGATTAACGCCTTCTCTGAAGATGGCACGATCCGCATCGTTTGGGTGCCGGGCCATAGCGGAGTAAGAGGAAGTGAAAAAGCAGAGTGGTTTGGCAGTGAAGGCCAGAGGACTGGTGTCAATAAACTTTGTTAACCCGAAGCCTTTCGGATCGAAGCGGTTTGAGTTAAGGGCGTGGGCGACGAACGCGCAGTTAACACTCTGGAATAGTCGGTAGGACGACGAAAATCCTATGGGGGGATCCAGATCGTGAAAAGACGGGACTATTACTGAAAGGAAGTAAGCAGGGGGTCAGTAAAGCCTTCGGTACCATAACAGGACGCATAGGACTACGAGCTCACTTATGTAAAATCGGTGCGGCAAGTGATAGCATATGTAGGGCATGTGGTTAAGATGATAAGACCTAGCAGTATTTCCTATGTCATTGCTCGGCTTTGGCGGTTAACAAACAATACCACTTACATGAGCTTACAATACCTGACATGGACCATCTTAGGGGCGTGGTATGGAAAACCATTAGGGTTTTTTCAAGTAGCACGGAATTCTTGACTTAGATGTTCTTTTTCGAGGTTACTTTTACACCCTCCACCCATAGCATGGAGGTATACCATTTTCGTCATTCCGTTTGTAAAAATTGCAAATTTTGTCCATGAACTTTCCACTAAGGTTTAGGAGCAAACTTCTCACATATCAATGAGTGCAGTCCAATTCTAGTTTAAGCTCAATGATAAGGGACCTCCTTATTATAGCCGAGTCCGAACGGCGTGCCGCAGTGTGACTCCTCGTTAGAGCGAAAGTTTTAACATGGCATAGTACCTTATAAATGTTGTCAGCATTAGAAAGGGAAAACCACTGCTGAAAATTTTTTCTGAAGGTCTCGCCAGGATCGAACACAGGCATTCGGCGTCATGGGCGGACATGCTAACCTCTGTGCTACGGTGTCCTCCGTTCCGTTTGTAGCACCTCGAAATATGCGTCTAAGACCCCATAACATCGTCATGACATGTCCGTCCGTCCATCTGTCCGTACGTCCGCCGTCTGTCCGTCCGTCTGTCCGCCGTCTGTCTATAGCACGTTAACTTTCGAAGGAGTAAAGCTCGGTGCTCGCTTATTAGTGCAGAACGCTTGGGATTGCAAATCGGCTGAATCGGTCTATGTTTTGGTATAGCTCCCATATAAACCGATCTCGGATCTTGACTTCTTAAGCCGCTAGAGAGCGCAATTATTTTCCGATTTGGCTAACATTGTCCACGGAGTATTTTGGTTTGACCATCAACAACTGCGCCAAGTATGGTCAGAATCGGTTCATAACCTGATATAGCTCCCATATAAACAGATCTCGCATCTTGACTTCTTTAGCCGCCAGAGGGCACAATAATGATCCAATTTGGCTGAAATTTTACACAGAATATTCTGGTTTGGCAACCACAAACTGCGTTAAGTATGGTCAAAATCGTTTCATAACCTGATATAGCTACCATATAAACCGATTTCGGATCTTGACTTCTTGAGCCGCTAGAGGGCGCAATTATTAACCGATTTGTCTAACATTTTGCACGGAGTGTTCCAGTTTGATCATCAACAACAGTGATAGGTATGGTCAAAATCGTTGCATAACCTGATAAAGCTCCCATACAAATCAATCTCGGATATTGAATTCTTGAGTCGCTAGATTTAATTTGATTTTGCTGAGATTTTGCAAAAAAGTGTTCTGGTTTGATCAGTAAAAACTGGGATAGGTACGGTCAAAATCGATTCACAACCCGATATAGCTCCCATATAAACCGATCTCGGATCTTGACTTCTTGAGCCGCTAGAGGGCGCAATTCTTATCCGATTTGTTTGAAATTTTGAACAGAGTGTTCTGGTTTAACAATCAACTGCGGCGCTAAATATGGTAAAAATCGGTTTATAACCTGATAGAGCTCCCATATAAACCGATTTCGGATATTGACTTCTGGAGCCGCTAGAGGGCACAACTTTTATCCGATTTGGTTGAAGTTTTGCACAGAGTGTTCTAGTTTAACAGCCAACAACGGCGCTAAATATGGTAGAAATCGGTTTATAACCTGATAGAGCTCCCATATAAACCGATTTCGGATTTTGACTTCTTCAGCCGCTAGATGGCGCAATTATTATGCCATTTGCCTAACATTTTGCACGGAGCGTTCTGGTTTGAACATCAACAACTGCGCTAAGTATGGCTTAAATCGGTTCATAACCTGATATAGCTCCCATATAAACCGGAACTGGACTTTCTTGACTTGATCTTGACTTCTTGAGCCGCTAGAGGGCGCTATTTTTATCCGATTTAGCTGAAATTTTGCTCCAAATGTTTTGTTTTGACTTCCAGCAACTTTGCCAAGTATGATCCAAATCGGTCTATAACCTGATATAGCTGACATATAAACCGATCTCGTATCTTGACTTCTTGAGCCGCTAGAGGGCGCAATTTTTATCCGATTTGGCTACCATTTTGCACGGAGTTTTCTGGTTTGACCATCAACAACTGCGCAAAGTATAGCTTAAATCGATTCATAACCAGATATAGGTTCCATATAAACCTATCTCGGATCTTAAACTGGGTTGCCCAAAAAGTAATTGCGGATTTTTTTTTAAGGAAAGTAAATGCATTTTTAATAAAACTTAGAATGAACTTTAATCAAATATACATTTTTTACACTTTTTTTCTAAAGCAAGCTAAAAGTAACAGCTGATAACTGACAGAAGAAAGAATGCAATTACAGAGTCACAAGTTGTGAAAAAATTTGTCAACGCCGACTATATGAAAAATCCGCAATTACTTTTTGGGCAACCCAATAGCTCCTATACGAACAGATCTCCCAATTTTAATTCTTGAGCCACTATAGGGCTCATGATTTGGGTGAAATTTTACACAATGAATTTCACTTTGGTTTCCAATAGCCAAACCAAGTATGGCTCCAATCGGTCCATAACTTGACATAGCTTTTCTAGAAAGAGATATCGGCCAAAGAATATGACAAACGTGACCCGTAGTGGAGAGTATATAAGGTTTGGCCCGTCCCGGTCGAACTTAGCACGCTTTTACTTCTTTAGTATTAAGGGCGCACAACAAGTCGATCACTGTCTTAGATGTATGTCCATAGTGGCATGAAGCTGATGAGTACCCGCACCATCTTTTTACCCTATCCTACCCTCTATAATACTAAATCGCAATGGAAGGTAAACAAACTTTGTTCGAAACTAGTGAGTATTTACTTAGTTTTTGGCTAAAGTTTAATGGACATTTTGTTCAGGCTCTTCGTCGCAATATACGTCGGGAAAGAAATTTCTCCTTCCTAATATTCTTTCCGTATGTAAAAAAAAACCACCTTAAATTATTTGCATCGCATTAAATTCATTGAATTTTTCGCCACAATCTCTTCTTGGTACAGCGTTTAACACTCCATTGAATTGCATCAGCATCATTTTTTGCATTGCATAGAAAATTGACTTCACTTATCGATGATTCAATTGCACAAGCAATGACAGACTCGTTGACATTCCAAGCATTGCTTTAAAGACATAAACTGGCGATAAGTGTAGACAACCGAATTATCTGCATTTACGCATTACCACTGAAAAGGAAACAAAGCAAGAAAAAGGAGAGCAAATATTATTCAAAGTGTATTCGAATCGTTATAGACGTTACTTTGATGATTGCATGCTGGAGAGAGGAATCATGGCATACGCAAAGAGAAGAGAAAAGTGAAACTTGATTAAGCATTAAAGGAAGAGTAAATAAGTCTCAGGCTATTTTTGAGAACAATAATACCACTGGCGACAGAACAAAGCCTCTGGAGGGTCTCCAACCCAAAACCTTTCCCCCCATATCCAAATCTGTACGGATATGGCCCATTTGCAATCCCCAACGACCCACATCAATATGGAGTATCTGGGTAAAATTTCAAGCGGAAAGCTTTATGCGTTTGAACGCTATGGTGATTTCAGTCGGAGGAACGGGCGGCCATGAGTTGAACGACTCAGAATGTCGAGACGATCCAGAATATATGGGGTATCAGATCAATATTCAGAGGTATTTTTGAGAACAATAGTACCACTGGCGACAGAACAAAGCCTCTGGAGGGTCTCCAACCCAATGGTAATATGGGGCCGTCCGTTCCTCCGACTGAAATCACCATAGCGTTCAAACGCATAAAGCTTTCCGCTTGAAATTTTACACAGATACTCCATATTGATGTGGGTCGTTGGGGATTGCAAATGGGCCATATCTGTACAGATTTGGATATAGCCCCCATACAAACCGATCCCCCGACTTGACTTCTTGAACCCCTAGGAGCCTCCATTTTCATCCGATTTGGCTGAAATTTGGAAGAAAGACTCTTGCTATGACTGCCAACATCCGTGCCAAGTATAATCAGAATCGGTCTATAAATAGGTATAGCCCCCATATAAACCAATACCCGGAATTTTCTACCTGAGCCCCTAGGAGTCTCAATTTTAACCTGATTTGGTTGAAATTTGGAACAAAGACTTGTGTTTTGACTTTCAACATCCATGTCAAGTATGATCCGAATAGGTCCATAACCAGATATAGCCCCCATATATACCCATATCCCGATTTGACTTCTAGAGCCCTTTGGAGCCTAAATTTTCATCCAATTTGGATGAAATTTGGAACAAAGACTTGAGTTATGGCTGCCAACATCTGTGCCAAGGAGGAGGCCACCGTTAGCATGACCGCCTATGGAGCTCAGCGCTTGGTTTCAAATCCTGGCGAGACCATCAGAAAAAATTTTCAGTGGTGGCTTTCCTCTCCTAATGCTGGCAACATTTGTGAGGTACTATGCCATGTAAAACTTCTCTCCAAAGAGGTGACGCACTGCGGCATGCCGTTTAGACTCTGCTTTAAAAAAGTAGGTCCCTTATCATTGAGCTTAAACTTGAATCGGACTGCACTCATTGATAGGTAAGAAGTTTGCTCCTTTTCCTTAGTGGAATGTTCAAATGTTCAAAATTTGCAATTTGCAATTCTACTCTCAAATACCTTTCGATTGAATCCCATATTGTCCCGATGGGTCATATGTCAGTTAAGGTTGTTTTTGAGGTAGATCAACCCCCCTAAGACTTGACCCCAAATTCGTGTTTACATTTCGTATTCTACTTCCAATTACCTTTCATTCAATACCCATATTGCCCCACTCGGTAAACATGTCATATTTGGGCAGTTTTTGGGGGTGGGGCGGACTCCCCGATACTTGGGATCAAATTTTTGGCAGTTTTTGGGGGTGGGGCGTGCTCCCCGATACTTGGGATCAAATTTTTATGCTACGTTCGTACTTTACTCTTAAATACCTTTCATTTGACACCCATATTGCCCCAATCGCTAAACATGTCCGTTTGGATAGGTTTTGGGGTGGGGCGTTCCCCCCTATTATTTGACCCCATATTTTTATACCAATTTCATGTTTTGCGGTTACCACAAGTGTGGAAACCAAATTTCGCTTAAATCAGCATACTCAGCACCGAGATTTTGCGTTTTTGAAAACTGGTGTAGGGGGAAGGGTCCCCTCCCCCTTCCCCTTGATCGTCTCGATGTTCTAAGTCGATCTAGCCATGTCCGTCCGTTCGTGTGTCGAAATCGCGATAACGATCGAACGCGTAAAGCTAGCCGCTTCAAATTTTGCACAGATACTTCATATTGATGTAGATCATTCGGGATTGCAAATAGGCCATATCGGTTCAGATTTAGATATAGCTCCCATATAAACCGATCTTCCACTTTGACTTATTTAGCCCCTGGAAGGCGCACGTCGCTTTCTGCTTTGACTTCCAACAACTGTGCCAAGTATCGTCTAAATCGGTCAAGAACCTGATATAGCTTCCATATAAACCGATCTCCCTATTTGACTTCTTGAGCCCTTGGAAGCCGCAATTTTTGTCTGATTGGGCTAAAATTTTGCATATAGTGATCTATTATGACTCTCAACAAATGGGCAAGTCGATCCGCCGATTTAGGGTCTTAGGCCCATAAAAGCCACATTTATTATCCGATTTTGCTGAAATTTGGGACAGTGAGTTGTGTTAGACCCTCCAACATACTTCGTCAATTTGACTCAGATCGGTCCACATTTGGATATAGCTGCCATATAGACCGATCCTTCGATTTAGGTTCTTGGGCCCATAAAAGCCACATTTATTATCCGATTTTGCTGAAATTTGGGAGAGTAAGTTGTGTTAGGCCCTTCGACATCCTTCTTTAATTTGGCCTAAATCCGTCCAGAATTAGATATAGCTGCCATATAGACCGATCCTCTGATTTTGGGTCTTAGGCCTATAAAAGCCACATTTATTATCCGATTTTGCTAAAATTTGGGACAGTGAGTTGTCTTAGGCTCTTTGCCACATTTCTTCAATTTGGCCCTGATCGGTCCAGATTTGGATATAGCTGCCATATAGACCTATTTCTCGATTTTAGGATTTGGGCACATAAAAGGCGCATTTATTAACCTATGTCGCCTAAATTTGGGACGGTGGGTCAAGTTAAGCCCCTTGACATACTTCTGTAATATGGCACAGATCGGTCCAGATTTGGATATAGTTGCCATATAGACCGATCTCTCGGTTATAGGTTTTGGGGCCATAAAAGGCGCATTTATTGTCCGATTTCGCCAAAATTTCGGACAGTGCTTTGTGTTAGGCTCTTCGACATTTCTCTGCAACTTGGTCCAAATCGGCTCAGATTTAGATATAGCTGCCATATAGACCGATATCTCGATTTAAAGTCTTGGCCCCATAAAAGGCACATTTAAAATCCGATTTCACTGAAATTTGACACAGTGACTTATGTTAGGTTTGTAGACATCCGTGTTGTATATAGTTCAGATCGGTTTATTTTTATATATATAGGTACTGTACTTATTAGTATTTGGTCCAAATCGGAATATATTTCGATATAACTGCTATGGGACAAAAGGTATGCAATTTACACCGGATTTTGATGAAAGGTGGTTTACATATATACCCGAGGTGGTGGGTATCCAAAGTTCGGCCCGGCCGAACTTAACGCCTTTTTACTTGTTTAATTTTTATTTTCATTCTTATGCCAAACTTTGTTAGTTGTCCCCTTTGCCTTTTACCTTGTCAAGATCTTAATCCACAGCTGACATAAGCCTACCTCCCACTTAACAACCATAAAAAAAAGAATTGCCCTCAAAGTAAAATTGCGGACATAGAAAAAAAGTTCCACCTTGATCAGCTAAAGTGGTAAACAAAACAAAACAACCCTCCTCCCCCAGAGGATTATCGAAAAACAATGGCTGGCGGACAAGCATATAATAACCGCATAAAATTAATATGCGCCTACGTTAAAGGAATCACATCATTGTCGACTTGTGAATTATGTCAACATTGTGGGACTGCTTCCTGATTTCCCAGCGTGGAGGATTGGACTCATGACATGCATTTCAGTCAACATGATTCCATTAATTCTTAAGCAGATTGGTTAAAGAATGTCTTGAGGGCATTATGTGTGTGAGTAAACAAAGGTGGACAAAGAAACAGCAATGATTGTTGTTTTCTTTTTTCCAGCCTTGGTTATCCTTTTGTTCAACAGGATACTGGAATGTTAATGACACAAAGTCGGCATAACGAAATGAAAAATATTTATTTATAGCTAAATCCATGAGAGACAAGTAGGGGAAGAAAAAATTCAGAAGCTGCCGACTAAATAGCAGACAGGCAGATAAGTAGACAGACATATAGACAGACAAACAGATAGACAGACAGACTGACTGAAAAACGAAATAAATCCCCAGTAATTAGTTTTGGGGGCTTTGGTTTATTTCCAAACTAGTCGAACCGGGCCCACTCCACTGCGCCTTCTTTAACTCTCGCATATCTTTTTAGAGTGAGGACACTTTGCCCTGAATGTGGATATCGAATTCGTGCTATATCCGCCTATGAAGCTGAACGCCTTCGTTCGAATCCTGGCGAGAACATCGGGAAAAAATTTAAAGGGGTGGTTATCCCCTTTTAATGCTAAAGTCATTTGCGAGGTACCATGCCATGTATGGTCATGTAAAATTCCCCCCAATAGTGTGTCGCATTGCGGCACGCCCTTCGGACTCTGCTATGCAAAAGGTCCCTTATCATTGAATTTAAACTTGAATTGTTAAGCACTCACTGATATGTGAGAATTTCGACCCTGCTAGGTTTCTGCCCAAATGCTTTTCTTGAGTCCTATACTACCAGGTTAGGTAAATATTTCCGGTTTAGGAGGTATTTTTGGGGTGGTCACTTGGCCATTGAAGTAAATATAAGATTCGTGCTCTGCATTCGAAAACATTTCATATGAGCCTCATAATGGCATGATCAGTAAATTAGTTGAGTTTGAGGGTGGGGTGGACCCCAGGGTCTTTGTCCCGAAAATTCTTATCAATTATCTTAAAAACAATCAATTTCCACTCCATATATAGCTTTTATATAACAGGGAGGTATTTTGGGTTGGGGTCGCTCCCCAAACACATGGCCCTATATTGTCGTGATTGGTCTTTATATCCATTTGGCGGGTTTTGGGCGGCCCCAGCGGCACCCGACCCCAACAATAGAAACCATGTGGAATTTTTGAGATGTGGTATTTTTGAAAATTAAGGTAATGAGAAGTGCTTTTTAGGGGAGACATTTCCAAATCCCTTTAATTTGAGCCCCATATTACCATGGGCGGTAAGTATGAACCGTTTGAAGAGTGTTTTGGAGCTGGGGCGGCAATCGGCACTTTGCCCAAATTCGTTCTTCACTCCCAAATACCGTTGATTTGAGCTCCATATTGCTATAGTCGGTAAGCAAGCTTATTTTAGGGGGTGATTTAGGGCATACCCCCAAACACTTGTCTCCAAAACTGGATATCAAATTCGTTGTCTACTCTCAAATACAAATACCAATACCTTCCATTTGAGTCCCACATTGCCATAAGGGGTCAATTAACCTATTCGAAGTATTTTTAGGAGGAACATTTTTTCCCAAACATCTCTCATTTGAATCCCATATGACCCATTTTGGGGTGGGGCGACCTCCCATTACTTAAACCTAACTTTCTTTGATTTTGAATATCGTTTTTGGGATAAGGAGGAGGGTCCGCCTCCAACCGATATCAAGTAACAAGTAAAAAGGCGTTATCGGATTATAAATGCGCCTTTATTTGGGCCAAGACTTTAAATCGAGATATCGGTATATAGGGCAGCTATATCCAAATCTGGAGCGATTTGGATCTAGTTGCAGAAAAGTGTCGAAGAGTCTAACACAACTCACTGTCTCAAATTTCGGCCAAATCGGGCAATAAATGCATCTTTTATGGCCCCAAAACCTTAAATCGAGAGATCGGTCTATATGGCAGCAATATCCATATCTGAGCCAGATTGAAGAATAATATCGAAAGCCTTACTACAACTAACTGTCTCAAATTTCGGCGACATCGGACAATAAATGCGCCTTTTATGGGCTCAAAACCTTAAATCAGGAGATCGGTTTATATGGCAGCTAAATCCAAATCTTGACGATATGTGCCATATTGCAGAAGTATGTCGAGGGGCTTTAAACGACTCACTGTCCCAAATTCCAACGACATTGGACAATAAATGCGACTTTTATGGGCCCAAAACCTTTAATCGAGAGATCGGTCTATATGGCAGCTATATCCAAATCTGGACCGATCTGAGCCAACTTGATGAAGGACGTCGAAGGGCTTAACACGACTCATTGTCCCAAATTTAAGCGACATCGGACAATAAATGCGCCTTTTATGGGCCCAAGATCTTTAATCGAGAGATCGGTCTATATGGCAGCTATATCCAAATCTGGAGCGATCTAGGCCAAATTGATGAAGGATGTCGAAGGGCCTAACACAATTCACTGTCCCAAATTTCAGCAAAATCGGATAATAAATGTGGCTTTTATGGACCTAAATCCCTAAATCAGAGGATCGGTCTATATGGCACCTATAACTAAATCTGGACCGATCCGGGTCAAATTAATGAAGAATGTAAAAGGGCTTTACACAACTCACTGTCCCAAATTTTAGCAAAATCGGAAAGTAAAAGTGGTTTTTATGGGCCTAAGACCCTAAATCGGATGATCGGTCTATATGGCACCTATAACTAAATCTGGACCGATCCGGGCCAAATTAACGAAGGATGTAGAAGGGCCTAACACAACTCACTGTCCCAAATTTCAGCAAAATCGGAAAATAAATGTGGTTTTTATGGGCCTAAAACCCTAAATTGGAGGATCGATCTATATGGCAGTTATATCCAAATCTGGACCGATCTGGGCCAAATTAACGAAGGATGTAGAAGGGCCTAACACAACTCACTGTCCCAAATTTTAGCAAAATCGGAAAATAAATGTGGTTGTTATGGGCCTAAAACCCTAAATTTGAGGATCGATCTATATGGCAGTTATATCCAAATCTGGACCGATCTGGGCCAAATAGACGAAATATGTCGATGGGCGTAAGACAACTCACTGTCCCAAATTTCAGCAAAATCGGATAATAAATGTGGCTTTTATGGGCCTAAGACCCTAAATCGGAGGATCGCTCTATATAGCAGCTATATCCAAATCTGGACCGATCTTGGCCAAATTGACGAAGGATGTCGAGGGGCCTAACACAACTCACTGTTTCAAATTTCTGCAAAATCGTATAATAAATGTGGGTTTTATTTCTCTAAGACCCTAAATCGGCCGATCGGGCTATATGGGAGCTATATCAAGATATAGTCCGATATAGCCCATCTTCGAACTTCACCTGCCTTTGGACAAGAAAAGAATATGTGCAAAGTTTCAACTCAATATCCCTTTTTTTAAAGACTGCAGTGTGATTTCAACAGACAGATATGCCCATTTGGAGAGTTTTTTGGGTGGTGGGGTGACCTCCAACTTTTCGATCTGAGTTTGTATGTCAGATTCGTAATCTACTCCCGAATAGCTTTCATTTGAGCGCCCATTTTGATATGGACGTTCATTTTATCTGCATTTCGAAGTTTTGGAGTAAGGGCGACTTCCTGAGTACTTGAATCCAATTTGTAAAATCATATTCGTGATCTACTCTTCAAAACCTTTCATTTGATATCCATATTGTCTTTATCGGTCCACTTTTAATTTTGGGTGGTGTTTTTGGGGTAACGGGGGAGGGCTTACCCCCTTCCGATATTAACAAATTATAAAGCCTATTCCGTCCTCCTGATAAAATTCAAACTCTACTCCTGATTACCATTCATTTGAGTCCCATAATGTCATGCTCGTCAAATAAACCTATTTCAGGGTGTTTTGGGTTGGGGCGGCCCCCAAATTACTTTTACCCAATTTTTATACCCTCCACCATAGGATGGGGGTATACTTATTTCGTCATTCTGTTTGTAACTACTCGAAATATTCGTCTGAGACCCCATAAGGTATATATATTCTTGATCGTCGCGACTTTTTATATCGATCTAGCCATGACCGTCCGTCTGTCCGTCCATCCGTCCTTCCGTCCGTCTGTCTGTCGAAAACATTCTAAATTTCGAAGGAGTAAAGCTAGCCGCTTGAAATTTTGCATAAAAACTTCTTATTAGTGTAGGTCGGTTGGGATTGTAAATGGGTCCATGTTTTGATATAGCTGACATATAAACCGATCTTGGGTCTTGACTTCTTCATCCTCTAGAGGGCTCAATTCTTATCCGATTGAAATGAAATTTTGCACGACGTGTTTTGCTATGATATCCAATAACTGTGCCAAGTATGGTTCAAATCGATCAATAATCTGTTATAGCTGTCATATAAACCTATCTTGGGTCTTGACTTCTTGAGCCTCTAGAGGGCGCAATTCTTTTCCGATTGGAATGAAATTTTGCACGATGTGTTTCGCTATGACTTTCAACAACTGTGATAAGTTAGGTTCAAATCGGTTCATTTTTTGATATAGCTGTCATATAAACCGATCTTGGGTTTTGACTTCTTGAGCCTCTAGGGGGCGCACTTCTTATCCGATTGCAATAAAATGTTTCACGACGTGTTTCGCTATGACTTCCAACAACTGTGATAAGTGTTAGTTAGAAATCGGTCCATAACCTGACATAGCTGCCATATAAACCGATCTGGAATCTTGTCTTCTTGAGCCTCTAGAGGTCGCAATTGTTATCCGATTTGCCTGAAATTTTGTACGACGGATCCTCTCATGACCATCATCGTACGTGTTTATTATGGTCTGTATCGGTCTGTAGCCTAATACAGCTCCCATATAAATCGATCTCTCTCTTTTTTACTTCTTGAGCCCCCAAAGGGCGGAATTCTTATTCGAATTGACTGACATTTAATTGTGGTCCGAACCAGACTATATCTTGATATCGCTCTAATAGCAGAGCAAATCTTTTCTTTTTTCCTTTTTTTGCAGAACAGATGCTGGAAAAAGAAGTCGACAAATGACATCCATGTTGGAGGGTATATAAGATTCGGCCTGGCCGAATTTAGCACGCTTTTACTTTCTTATTTTTTTTTAGTTTGTTTTATTTCATTTTTTATTTTATTTTTATTTTATTTTTATTTTATTTTTGTATTTTATTTTTTTTATTCTGTAATATTTTATTTTATTTTATTTTATTTTATTTTATTTTATTTTATTTTATTTTATTTTATTTTATTTTATTTTATTTTATTTTATTTTATTTTATTTTATTTTATTTTATTTTATTTTATTTTATTTTATTTTATTTTATTTTATTTTATTTTATTTTATTTTATTTTATTTTATTTTATTTTATTTTATTTTATTTTATTTTATTTTATTTTATTTTATTTTATTTTATTTTATTTTATTTTATTTTATTTTATTTTATTTTATTTTATTTGATTTTATTTTATTTTATTTTATTTTATTTTATTTTATTTTATATTATTTTATATTATTTTATTTTATTTTATTTTATTTTATTTTATTTTATTTTATTTTATTTTATTTTATTTTATTTTATTTTATTTTATTTTATTTTATTTTATTTTATTTTATTTTATTTTATTTTATTTTATTTTATTTTATTTTATTTTATTTTATTTTATTTTATTTTATTTTATTTTATTTTATTTTATTTTATTTTATTTTATTTTATTTTGTTTTATTTATTTATTTTATTTTATTTTTTTTTTATTTTATTTTATTTTAAATTATTTTTTTTTCATTTTGTTTTATTTTATTTTGTTTTATTTTGTCTCATTTTATTTTATTTTATTTTATTTTATTTTATTTTATTTTATTTTTATTTTTATTTTATTTTATTTTATTTTATTTTATTTTATTTTATTTTATTTTATTTTATTTTATTTTATTTATTTATTTTATTTTATGTTATTTTATTTTATTTTATTTTATTTTATTTTATTTTATTTTATTTTATTTTATTTTATTTTATTTTATTTTATTTTATTTTATTTTATTTTATTTTATTTTATTTTATTTTATTTTATTTTATTTTATTTTATTTTATTTTATTTTATTTTATTTTATTTTATTTTATTTTATTTTATTTTATTTTATTTTATTTTATTTTATTTTGTTTCATTGTATTTTGTCTCATTTTATTGTTTGATTTATTTTTCCTTTGTGTACACCATCCGCCATTTGGGTGATATTTCACCTCCCTTCCCTTCCGTCATTGACCTCATTTGAGGTGTACAAATATTTTTTTTTTGGCTTAAATAGTTTGTTATTTGTGTTTTTGTTTTGTGTCTCGTAGTTCTGTTCGCATTGTTTATTATAATTGTTATTAATAATAATGAGACAATTTGTTAGTGTCTCTCCCCATTGTTCAATTCAAATGTTTTTGGAAGAGGAACTAGGTCTCTGTTGTGGTTACCCAGTACATGTAGGCGTTGGGATGAGTGATTTTCACTTTCTCTTGTTTAATTAATTGACCTGTAAATGTGTAGAGCAGACAACAAATAGAATGGCCAGAACAAATACCAGACGTTTACATATTGAGAGACTAGATAATGAATTGCCACTAGGAAATGCCAATGTGGACCACTAAAAATTTATTACAAGTGTTTGGTGGTTAAAGCTTTTGATTTTGTGGCCAAGGGTATTTAGGTTGAAGAAATACACAATAACAAGGAAAGCTGCAAGAGATTGAAAGAATAAAGACTCTATAATAGTGTGTACTAAGTAGACAATTGGGGTTACTATCCTAAAAAAAGGAGCAAGACTTGGCGGTAATTTTCTCTAGCCCATTAACGCCTGACCCTCGATTCCCTTGTCCGATTTTAGTGTATGCCAGTTGAGATTATAAATGGGCAAAATCGGTTCATGTTTTGATATAGCTGGCCTATAAACCGATCTTGTTTTTGACTTCTTGAGCCACTAGAGGCCACAATTCTTATCAGATTTGGCTGTAATTTTGCACGACTTGTTTCAATATGACTTTCAACAACTGTGCCAAGTACGGTCTTAATCGGTATATAACCTGATATAGCTCCCATATAAAATGTAACGACGAGTTTACCTCTGGTTGCTGGGGTACAGCTCACCGGGGGCAGGGTCAGTCACAGAATTTATTTGTGTCAGTGACAGAGAGAAAAAAGGCGGTTTGTATTATTTTCAGAGAGTTTTATTTGGTAGGTAGTACTAAATCTAGGCGTCATCGATTTAGACTTGGGTTCTAGGAGGAGATCTGCGGCCTGGCGATGTCAATCCTGGCGATGTGATTTGCTCACGGTGTGGATATGCCTCTAAGTGACGGTGAGGCGCTACGAGTCGCAAGTCGATCGCACGAGTGTGCGTTCACGGGCTCAGCGGCTCTTACGTCGGAGAAATGAAGGCGGGGTGCTGGCTAAGTGTCTCTAGAAGAAGTGATTCACTCACGGCGTGGGTACGACAAGAATTTACTGGGTAGTGGTTGTAGATTCTTGGCACGAATGGGTGTTCGCGGGCCCAGAGGCTCTTGTGTCGGAAGAACTAAGGCGAGGTGCTGGGTTTCAGAAACGTGATTCACTCATGGTACGGATACGACTCTAAGTCACGGGGTGATGATCGTAGGTCGACGGCACGTGGGTGTATTCGCGGACTCAGCGGGTCTTATGTCTGAAGTACAAAGGCGATGTGCTGGCTATGTGGGTTTCAGAGACGTGATTCACTCACGGCGCGAATACGTCACTATGTCTCGGGGTGATGGTCGAAGGCAGACGGCACGTGGGTGTATTCGCAAGCTCTGCGGCTCTTATATATGAAGGACACAGGCGAGGTGCTGGCTATGTAGGTTTCAGAGACGTGATTCACTCACGGCACGGATATGGCGCTAAGTCACGAGGTGATGATCATAGGTAGACGGCACGTGGGTGTATTCGCGAGATCTGCGGCTCTTATATATGAAGGACAAAGGCGAGGTGCTGGCTATGTTGGTTTGGAGACGTGATTCACTCACGGCACGGATATGTCACTAAGTCACGGGGTGATGGTCGAGGCAGACGGCACGTGGGTGTATTCGCGATCTCTGCGGCTCTAACATATGAAGGACAAAGCCTAGGTGTTGGCTATGTGGGTTTCAGAGACGTGATTCACTCACGGCACGGATATGGCACTAAGTCACGGGGTGATGGTCGAAGTCAGACGGCACTTGGGTGTATTCGCGAGCTCTGCCGCTCTTATATATGAAGGGCAAAGGCGAGGTGCTGGCTTTGTTGGTTTTGGAGAGGTGATTCACTCACGGCACGGATACGGCGCTAAGTCACGGGGTGATGATCGAAGGCAGACGGCACGTTTGTGTATTCGCGGGTTCAGCGGCCCTTATATATGAAGGACACAGGCGAGGTGCTGGCTATGTGGGCTTCAGAGACGTGATTCACTCACGGCACGGATACGGCGCTAAGTCACGGGGGGATGATCGTAGGTCGACGGCACGTGGGTGTATTCGCGAGCTCTGCGGCTCTTATATATGAAGGACAAAGGCGAGGTGCTGGCTATGTGGGTTTCAAAGACGTGATTCACTCACGGCTCAGCGGCTCCTATGTCTAGTGGACACGGGGCAAAACGCTGGAGGCTATGTTCATCAGCAGGCACCGACACTCAGGCTCAGCACACTAAAGTCTTTTTCACTTTACTTACCTGTATACTGCCACGATTACACTTCACACTTCACTGTCCCTTTTCATGCCGGCTTTGCCCTTTTTATACTCTTCGGGATAAGGGTAGCTTGTTTACACAAAACTCCTCTGTTTCTAAGGCCAGTGGTTATTTATGTTGTCTATATACCCTACGACAATGAGAGTTTTCTTGTTGCTACACAAAACGTGTCGATGCTTGGACAAAATACAAAATAGACTTACTAAACTAAATTCAGCTTCGGGGCAAAACAGACTAAGTTCCATAATTCAATAGTATTTAATTTTTTTAATTCAATAATTCAGTTCATACTTAAAACTGCGTTGCACTGACACTGCGTATGTGGGACGGAAAATGAGCTATGCAACACTAAACTCCTACAGGCCTATGTCCTTTCTACTCAAAACCAGGGAACGCATTGTGGATACCACGATAAAGAGTAGAACATCCAGCGAACTGCTCCACCGACCTACTCAAGGGAAGGTCAGGGGAGACTGCCTTGCACGAAGTTGTGCATAAAATAGGAGAATCCTTCGAAGCCAAGGTGTAAACATTGGCGGCTTGCATTGACAAGGAAGTGTTTAATAATAATGGGGACCGACACATTGATCCAATCCTTAGACCAGTACCGGGTGGACCAGGTCCTAAGAGACTGGACAAACCATATGCTATGGAGAGAAAGTGCACATAAGGAGATAGGAACAGGTTTAGAGAACATGTTATCTTGGTAAAGGCGGAGCGATGAGGACCACGACCACTAGGGCACTGAAGACTATTCTAGATGTCCGACCCATTGACCAAGAGATTAAGTGTGAGGCAGCCACTGCGGCTATGAGACTTAAGGCGATGGGAGAATGGCTCATACCATCGCGCTATTATCCAGGCGACGATAGGAAATCTGGAAGGAAGAGAGGAGGTTTCCGATCGGATACCTAAGATGAACCTTGAAGTCGAGTGCGAGGCACTGCTACACATCGGCACAGTCTTGGATTGACGGAACCCTAGTATTGCCATCTGGAAGAACATGTTACACGGATGCATCAAAGCTAGAGGAGAGAGTGGGTCTGTCTGCCCTCTAGGGTTCAAGAAGTCGATCTCCCGATTTGACTTCTTGAACCCTTACAAGCCGCAATTTTTGTCCTATATGGCTGAAAAGTTGTGTGTGGTGTTCCGTTTTGACGTCCAACAACTGTGCCAAGTACGGTCCTAATTGGTCTGAAACCTGATATAGCTCCCATATAAACCGATCTCCCGTTTTGACTTCTTGAGTCCTTACATGCAGCAATTGTAATCCGATTTGGCTCAAATTTTGCATGCGGTGTTCTATTACGACTTCCAACAGCTGTGCCATATATGTTCCAATTTAGTCTATAACCTGATATAGCTCCCATAAAAACCGGTTTCTTGACAATCCTTGTTCGGTTCCTAGAAACTTTGCTGTTTGACAGAAGTTTGGTAAGAAGATTAAAATTATGCCCTTCAACTATGGTTGCCCAAAAAGTAATTGCGGATTTTTTAAAAGAAAGTAAATGCATTTTTAATAAAGCTTAGAATGAACTTTAATCAAATATGCTTTTTTTACACTTTTTTTCTAAAGCAAGCTAAAAGTAACAGCTGATAACTGAGAGAAGAAAGAATGCAATTACAGAGTTACAAGCTGTGAAAAAATGTTCAACGCCGACTATATGAAAAATCCGCAATTACTTTTTGGGCAACCCAATAAATTTATTTTGTACAAATTTTTAGCAGAATCCATGGTGATGGGTTCCCAAGATACGGCCCGGAAGAACTTAGCACGCTTTTACTTGTTTTTTTTTTTAAGTTTCATTCGTCCACTTTTCGCCAATCCAAATGTCATTAGGATACCGCTTTCCTAACTTGAGCTAGAATTGTTCAAAGACAGCTCTATACAGGGGTATATTTCTGCCTATTCGTCGCTAATGGCTTAATAAGATTGTGTCACTATATGTATGTACAGTTAATTTTATCACATAATGATGTGAGGGTGATTTTCTGCCTTAGTTTTCGTTTTTCCTTGTAAGAAACAGTTTCGACCATTAAAGTCAATTCGAAGAGAAATACACCGGTGCTTAAGTTGGTGGTGAGGGTCGTAGTTGTGATTTCCACCAAAGGCTGCTATATATCGCTGCTGTGGTATCACTGCCCAAGTGGTTGGCATCCATGATTAATGCATTTTTACTTACTCTAAGGCAATATGTTTTGATGAAGCTCATAAAAATCATACGCCCTGGTGTACCATCATATTTAAGGTAAATCATACGCCACAATGGCTATGGCATTTTCAAAACAATTCAAGATATTTAAAATTTCACTCATTTAGATTTGAAATTAAAAACAAGTTAACCTTTTCACTTTTGTCATATGGTCAAAGGACAAACTCTCATTAAACAAAAGTTAATAAGAAACTTTTCACTCTCCTGTAAAATGGGGAAAAAGCAACTTCAATTGAAATTTTTGGGAAATATTATCCAAGCTTACCCTTTTTAGATATTTTCTTGCCAACTTTTTTCTCAAAGCATAGTAAACACAATTTCAGTTGACATCAAAAAGATTTTCAATGAACTCCTCCACCGTTTTTGCTCAAAATTAATAATGATGTTTACACTATGTCACTGAAGCTGCTGCTTGTTTTTATAATTTTTCCTAATTCTTCTTCTTTCTCACTTTCTTTCATGCTTACAGGTACGACGACGTCCCCAAGTGCAGCAACCCATGCAACATAATTTACAGGAAACACGTTCGTACTGTACCAGTGAGCCACGCCTTAGTGAGACGGAAACACCGCCACAAAGACGAAAACTATCACAGAGACATCGGCCACAGCAACACCGTAAGTTAACTACCATCTTGCCTTTCATTTCCTATTACAAAAAAAAATCAGCTTTCTCGTTAGCAAACATAGTCAGGAGACTGATGATGGGAAGTTTTTATTAGTTTTTTTTTAGTTTTAACTTTTTTCCAATCATTTGTAAGCTTTTAGGGTAATAAAAGATGATGAGTAAGCAATCAAAGAAGTCCCTAAGGTTGTGCACAGAAGAAAAAGAAGAAAATATCAAAGGATGTTTTGAAAGTTACACAAAACAGCCAATTGCAAGTAATTGAAAAGATTGAGAATTATAAAATTTAAACAAAGAAGCGCTAATAAATTCGCAATTTAAATATGAAACTTAAATTGATGAAGAAAATTAGTGAGGAAAAAAAATGAATAAAAACTCTAAAAGTTCGGCCGGACCATACCTTGGGCTCTGGATTCTCTGTATTTTGCTAGAACATACTTAGGTGAAAAGCTATGACAAAGTAGATCAACAAAACAGAAGACGAAATAGGGTTTTATAAAAAAAACTAGCTGGACAGTACCCGCTCCGCTGCGCCTTCTTTCACTCTCTTATTTTATCTGAGCCCTATACCAGCAAATATGCAAATTCAAAACTTCAAACTTCTCACCAATCAATGAGTGCTGTCCGATTTAACTTTAAGCTCAATGATAAAAGACCTCCTCTTTATAGCCGAGTCCGAACGGCGTGCTGCAGAGCGACACCTCTTTGGGGAGCAGTTTTTACATGGCAAAGTACCTCACAAATGTAGCCAGCTTTAGGAGGGGATAACCACCGCTAAAAAATTTTCTGATGGTCCTGCCAGGATTCGAAGCCAGGCTTTTAACGGCATATGCTGACATGCTAACCTCTGCGCTACGGTGGCCTATACCGGCACGGTCAGGAAATAAGCCCTGTTTGGGGGTGCTGGTACGACCTTTCAGATGTTTCACCCCAACGTGTGTATCATATTGTTGCTCTATTATATTACTATGGTCGGTAAATATGTGCGGTTTGGAGGTATTTTTGGGGGTGAGGTGGACCCCCATATATCGGGTAAATGGGCCATATCGGCCCATGTTTTGATATAGCTGCCATATAAACCGATCTTGGGTCTAGACTTCTTGATCCTCTGGAGGACTCAATTCTTATCCGATTGGAATGAAATTTTGCACGACGTGTTTTGTTATGATATCCAACAACTGTGCCAAGTATGGTTCAAATCGGTCTATAACCCGATATAGCTGCCACATAATGCGATCTGGGATCTTGACTTCTTGAGCCTCTAGAGGGCGCAATTCTTATCCGATTTGTCTGAAATTTTGCACGAGGTGTTTTGTTAAGACTTCCTATAGTTGTGCCAAATATGATTTTAATTGGTCCATAACCTGATATAGCTGCCATATAATCCGATCTGGGATCTTGACATCTTGAGCCACTAGAGGGCGCAATCCTTATCCGATTTGGCTGAAATTTTGAACGAGGTGTTTCGTTATGATATCCAACAACTGTGCCAAGTATGGTTTAAATTGGTCCATAACCTTATATAGCTGTTATATAAACCGATCTGGGGTCTTGAGATCTTAAGCCACTAGAGGGCGCAATTCCTATCCGATTTGGCTGAAATTTTGCACGAAGTGTTTTGTTAAGACTTCCAACAGTTGTGCCAAATATGGTTTTAATTGGTGGATAACCTGATATAGCTGCCATATAATCCGATCTGGGATCTTGACTTCTTGAACCTATATAGGTCGCAATTGTTATCCGATTTGGCTGAAATTTTGTACTGTCCGTTTGTCCGTCTGTTCATCCGTCTGTTGTAGTCACTCTACAGCCTTTAAAAATTTGAGATATAGAGCTGAAATTTGGCAGAGATATATATTTTTGATGCACGCTGGTTATGTTCTTGAACGGGCCAAATCGGACCATATTTGGATATTGCTGCTATATAGACCGATTTTCCGATAAAGGGTCTAATGCCTATAAAAACTTCATTTTTCAATTGATTTTGCTGAAATTTATAGTTGTGAGTAGTTTTAGCCCTCCCGACATTTGACACAAATACGGTTCAGATCGGACTATATTTAGATGTGGCTTCCACATAGACCGATCTGCCGATAAAGGGTCTGAAGCCTACAAAATCTTCATTTATTGCCCAATTTCGCTGAAATTTGAAACAGTGGATTTTTTTAAGCCTACTGACATCTGACCAAAATATGGAATAGATCAGATTATATTTAGATATAGCCGCCATATACACCGATCTCCAGATAAAGGGTTTAAAGCCCATAAAGGCTTTAATTTTTATCCGATTTTGCTGAAATTTGAAATAATGAGTAGTTTTGGACCTCTCAATACAGGACTCAAATATGGTTCAGATCGGACTGTATTTAGATATAGCTGCCATATAGACCGATATCCCGATATTGGGTCTAAAGGCCATAAAAGCTTTATTTGTTACCTGATTTCGCTGAAATTTGAAACAGTGGGTTATTTTAAGCCTGCCGACATCTGACCTTAGTATGGATAAGATCAGACTATATTCAGATATAGCTGCCATATAGACCGATCTCCAGATAAAGGGTCTAAAGCCCATAAAAGCTTTACTCTTTATCCGATTTCGCTGAAATTTTGAAACAGTGAGTAATTTTAGGCCTCCCGATCTCTGACCAAAGTATGTTTCTTATCGGACTATATTTAGATATAGCTGCCTTATAGACCGATCTGTCGATAAGGGATCTGAAGCCCATAAAAGCGTCATTTATTACCCGATTAAGCTGAAATTTGTGAAATAGTGAGTTGTTTTGAACATCCCGATTTTCAAACTTAATATGATTCAGATCAGATATTTAGATATAGCTGCCAAAAAGACCAATATTTTGTTCTTCAAAATTGAACAGTGAGTTACATGTATTAGACCACCCAATATCCGTGCCGGATTTGGGTGCTTAAGTTATCTAATTTTCACCGGATTATGACGAAAGGGGGTTTACATATACACCCGAGGTGGTGGGTATCCAAAGTTCAGCCTGGCCGAACTTAATGCCTTTTTACTTCTTTTTTTGTATTGGTTATCGTCATTTAAAATCATATTTCAAAGCTACCACTTGGGATACCACATTTTCTCCTCGTGGGCCCTCCTGTGTCCCAAAAGACAATTCATTTAAGTCCTTTATTGTCTCGATCTAAATGCCCTGCTGAACGGCAGGATGACTCTACTGACATAGACCTTTCATGATGGCCTAATTTGTCCACTTGGGACGGTTTTGATTTGGGGCGGCCCTCTTGGCAATTACTCCCAATTTTTAATCTTCGATAACCATATTCGAACTCAACTCTAGAAAACCTTTCATTGCTGTCCCTTATGGTCCCGGTTGGGTTCACTTTTGATGCGCTTTTGGACTTGGGTGGAGGCCCTTGGCATTTGGTATTTGGATTTTTGAAATCATATTTGTATTCTACTCCCACATACCTTTCATTAGAGTCCCATATTGTCCAGATCGGTCGACTTTGATTTTGGAAGGTTTGAGCTTGGGACGGCTCCCTAGGTAGTTTGGCGAATTTTTAGAATCATTTGCATACTCTACTCTCGAATACCTATCATTTGAATCCCATATTGTCCCGATTGGTCCTCTTTGATTTTTGGCGGTACTTTTGGGGTGATTTTGGGCTTGGGACGGCACCCTAGGAACCCCAATTTTAAACATCATATTAATATTCTACTCCCAAATTCCTTTCATTTGAGTCCCATATATTCCCGATCAGTCCACTTTTGATTTTGGGCGCTATTTTTGGGGCGGTTTTGGGCATGGGGCGGCCCCCTAGGTTCTTGGAACCAATTTTTAATACCATATTCGTATTTAACTTCCAAATACCTTTCAGTTGAGTCCCATATTATTCCAATCGGTAAATATGTCCTGCGGGGCACTTTGGGGGGTTGAGAGGCCCCCATAATTTTACTCTACTTTTAAATACCTTTCATTTGATACCCATATTGCCCAAAGCGATAATAGTGTCCTGTTGGGTGGTGGACCCTCCCGAAACTTAGTGTGACATTTTTAAGCCAAGTTCGTACTCTGCTCCTAAATACCTTTCACTGGATACCCATATTGTGCCAATAGGTCAACATGTCCCTTCGGGTGGGTTTTGGGATGGGGCGTCCCCCCAAGTAATTTGACCCCAACATTTTATACCAATTTCGTGTTTTTGGGGTACCATAAGGTGGCATACAAGATTTCGCTTAAATCGGTGCGCCCATCCCGAGATCTGGCGTTTTTGAAAATGATGGTAAGGGGGAGGTGTCCGCCCCCCCCCCTTCGGATATCAAAAAATCTAGTACCCTATTTTCACCGGGGGCTCAACCTCTACCATCTGTGAAATTTCATGAAATCGGCCGAGCCGTTTTTGAGTCTATTCGGAACAGACAAACAAACAAACTAAGCGCAACAATTTCATTTTTATGTAATAGAAGATGTCCTCGAAATTTGATTGTCATGGATTGATTTTCTGTATTCTGGTAGAAATTTTTTTATCTTTCTATGGTCTTGGTCATACGGTCGTGATCCTATGGCCTTGGGTGCGAAAACAATCAAATTCATGTTCAAAAAAAAAAAATAAAACTCATCGCTATATCTCATTTACCACTAAGGACCTTTACTTAATCTCCATTTCATGAGTTAGCCATTGTCAAGGCCAATTTGAAGTAGACAAAGGTCATTGGCGCAGTTAATTTGCATAATTTCAATTGCTGTTGCAAAATGAGTTTTGCTATTTGTTTCACCCTCAAAGGATAAGTTGTCGCCTAATGCACAGATATGAAAATGTTGAGTAGACCAAAAAACAGCATTGCAACATTAGTTTTAGCGAGTTTAGTGATTAAGCCACCAGAGACTTCATAACTGCTATCTCATTTGCTTTTGTTATAAACATTTACTTAATGACACCATTACCAGGGATCATGGATTGCTGTCTACATGAAAAGTAACCGGGATTCAGGGCAAACTTCAAAGGTCTACATTAGAATGAGAAAAAAAAAAACAGTCAAAATTTTTTTTCTTGGAAAATTTCATGGAAATTTGTTATGCGTAGAAAGCATTGACCAATTTATTTCCTATTAGAAATTTTTAACGAAATCTGGTTTTCGTAGTGAATTCTTTCAGTAAAGGGTTTTCCAAAAATACACTCGAAGTCATGTTCATAGAAAATGTAGTCAATTATAATGGAAAGTACCGACATAAACCTTGGTGAATGGCATTGAAGAAAATTTGCAATATTAGAGAGAAAGTGTTTTCTTGACTAGGTTAGAGGGCCAGCGACCGAAAACCTTCAATCGAAGTCTTAAGAACCAATGTGTTCGCCCCAGAACAAAGTAGAAGGTAGAGAGAAGGTTAACATCAGCGGTAGAAAAATTAAACCAACGATGGAGAAAGGAATCTGGCGAACTGGACAAAAATTATCACCGTTGAAAGAATAGTCTAGTCTGCCAATTCAGGGTCGCAAAGAGGTGTTAGCTCGTTGCCCCGCCGTATCCAACTCTTTCTCATCATGTAGAAGTCTGTGCAATGTCAAAAATCTGACGTTGTAATGACGTGGCAGGACTTCTGTCACCAGTCCGAAGTCATGCTCCCTCAACCACCGGTTAAGCGACGTACTGTTTCGGGAAATATTCGGCCACCCTGCAACCCACAGCATCAACCCACGTCAGCGCGCAGTCATCGTAAAGGGCATACACCACCGCTATGGATCCATTCCTGACCAGCTCTTCGACCACATCGTTAACGCGAACCTTAATGGCACGGAACCCAGCAGATACTGGCAACCTTCCCCCTGGTTTGAAGGGAATCGATTCACTTAAATTTTTGGCAGTACTTTTGGGGCGTTTTTGGGCCTAGGGCGACTCCCTAGATACTTGGATCCAATTCAGAATATCATATTCATACTCTACTCCGGAATACCTTTCATTCGAGTCCTATATTGTCCCAATCGGTCCACTTTTTTTTTGGGCGGTACTCTTGTGGAGACGCCGTTGGTACTTGTATCCATTTTTGACTCCATATTCGAGTTCTACTCCCGAAAAACTTTAATTTGAGACCCATATTATCCGGATCAGTTAACTTTTAATTTTGAGCACAACTTTTGGGCGGTTTTGGTCCTGGGGTGGCCTCCTAGGTACTTGGATCCAATGTTTAATACCATATTCGTATTTTACTCGCAAATACCTTTCATTTGAATCCCATATTGTCCCAAATGGTTAATATGTCCTGCTGGGGGCTTTTGGGGGGTGGGGAGACCCCTCAGACACCAAGGAATACATTTTTATGGCAAAAGTGTACTCTACTTTTAAACAGCATTCATTTGATACCCATATTGCCCAAAGCGGTAAAAGTGTTCTGTTGAATGGTGCTTTTGGGGGGGTAACCCACCCTCGACGCATAGGGTGCCCTTTTTATGGCCAGTTCGCACTCTACTCCTGAGTACCTTTTATTTGATAACTATAATGTCCCAATCGGTAAACATGTCCGTTCGGCTGAATTTTGGGATAGGACGTCCCCTCAAGTTAGTTGACCCTAAAATTTTACACCAATTTCGTGTTTTTGGAGTATCATAAAGTGGCATACAAAATTTTGCTTAAAACGGTACACCCATCTTCTAGATCTGGCGTTTTTGAAAATTGTGGAAAGGGGAATGGTCCGCCTCCCCTTCGGATATCAAAAAATGTAGTACCCTATTTTCACCAGGAGCTCAAACTCTGGCATCTGAGAAAATTTCATGAAAATCGGTTCAGCCGTTATAGAGTCAGTCCTCAGGCCTTCACTGTCAAATCGTCTGCTTTCCCATTCCCAGTTACTCTGGCCCGGCACCCAAACGATGCCGATCGTCCCCATCCTCTGAGAAGGCGTTCATCTCCTTTTTACATCGCAAGACTGTTCGTGACCTTACCCTCCAGGTTATTATTGCCGTTAAGGCAATTTTACTGTCCATAAAGATGTTCACACTCAACGTCCTCGCACTAGTACCCCACCACCTCACTCTTTGCCCGATCACCCAGATCTCCGCCTGCAGGACCGTATTATGGTCAGGCAGTCGAAAAACAGATCTCAGTCCCTGGGTTCTCAATGTAGACTCCCAGGCCCCCTCTAGCCTCTAGATTTGATCCATCCGTGTTACACGATCTTCCAGAAGGCAATACTAGGGTTCCGTCAATCCAAGAGAGTGCCGCTGGCAGCAGTGCCTCGCACTCGACCTCAAGTATCGTCTCAGGAAACCGATCGGAAACCTCTTCCATTCCTTCCAGGTTTCCATCATCATCGCACAGTGGGATGGGAAAAAAATAAATGGAAATAACTTTGCCATTTCGGAACGGATAGCGATATCTTCGCTATCCTTCGTTGGTGGGTATAAAAATTTACTAAAATTGGCCCACACATCTGGTAGATCTCGTTTAAGAGTCTTAAGAAGAATTTGTGACATTTTTATACCCACCACCGAAGGATGGGGGTATATTCATTTTGTCATTCCGTTTGCAACACATCGAAATATCCATTTCCGACCCTATAAAGTATATATATTCTTGATCAGCGTAAAAATCTAAGACGATCTAGACATGTCCGTCCGTCTGTCCGTCTGTCTGTTGAAATCACGCTACAGTCTTTAAAAATTGAGATATTGAGCTGAAATTTTGCACAGATTCTTTTTTTGTCCATAAGCAGGTTAAGTTCGAAGATGGGCTATATCGGACTATATCTTGATATAGCCCCCATATAGACCGATCCGCCGATTTAGGGTTTTAGGTCCATAAAAGCCACATTTATTATCTGATTTTGCTGAAATTTGGGGCAGTGAGTTGCGTTAGGCTCTTCGACATCCTTCGTCAATTAGGCTCAGATCGGTCCAAATTTGGATATAGCTGCCATATAGACCGATCCTCAGATATAGGGTCTTAGGCCCATAAAAGCCACATTTTATATCCGATTTGGATGAAATTTGGCATAGTGAGTTGTGTTAAGCCCTTCAACATTCTTCGTCAATTTGGCCCAGATCGGTCCAGATTTGGATATAGCTGCCATATAGAACGATCCTCCGATTTGTGGTCTTAGGCCCATAAAAGCCACATTTATTATCCGATTTTGCTGAAATTTGGGACAGTGAGTTGCGTTGAGCCCTTCGACACCCTTCGTCAATTTGGCCCAGATCGGTCCAAATTTGGATATAGCTGCATTATAGACCGATCCTCCGATTTATGGTCTTAGGCCCATAAAAGCCACATTTAAATTATTTTCTGCCTTTTTTCAATTTTTTTTTTCAAATTTTTTTCTAATTCGACAAACCAAACCCATTCATTCCGCGTGGACATTCCATCCTTCTTAGCTCAACTCACAAAAACCCTCTTGGTAGCCACTGTGTCACCAACAAATCCCAACTAAAACCCCATCTTCATATTTCTTTTTATTATTTCGTTATTTTGCTGTAATCACTATGTTTACTTCAGTACCAAAACACAACAAAACGCTCTTTCACTTCCTCGAAAAGTTAGTCTTTACTATGGGGTCAATTGCTTTAAAGCCACTAACCATCATTCTGACATTAGAACCGTAAGCAAGAAAACTCTCTCGACTTTAATTAACACAACCAAAAGTCAAAGCAAACAAAAACAGATTTTGTTGGCTATGCATATGCCAAGAACCCAAACCCCTCTCTTTCCACTTCTTCAACGCCAACACCAACAACTAAACACCATGTGCATTGTTTGTTGGAGAGTTGTTTCGCAATTTAAGCAAAACTTTGAATTAACAATGGAATGTTTGTATGAATATCCTTAGGCTCCCAGAGATTCTTAGCAATGTATGAGTACGTATGTAGTTGGAAAACAAGTAAGAGCGTGCTAAGTTCGGCAGGGCCGAATCTTATATACCCTCCACCATGGATCGCATATGTCGGTTCCTTTTCCTGGTATCTCTTTTAAGGCAAACAAAGGATAGAAGGAACGAATTGCTATGGAGACCATAACAGAAGTCATTGTGTAAAATTTCAGCCAATTGCAATAAGAATTGCGCCCTTTTGGGGGCATAAGAAGTAAAATAGGGAGACCGGTTTATATGGGAGCTGTATAAGGCTATTGAACGATTCAGACCATATTTGACATGTATATTGAAGGTGATGGGTGAAGATGTTGTATAAAATTTCAGTCAAATCGGATAATAATTGCGCCCTCTAGAGGCTCAAGAAGTCAAGATTCGAAATAGGTTTACATGAGGCTACAACAGGTTATGGACCGATTTAAACCATATTTGGCACAGTTGTTGGAAGTCATAACGAAACACCTCATGCATAATTTCAGCCAACTCGGATGGGAATTGCACCCTCTAGAGTCTCAAGAAGTCTAGATCCCAGTTTGGTTTATATGACAGCTAAACAGGTTTCAACCGTATTTGGCACTTTTATTGCAATTCATAACAAAACTTCTCAAATCACCCAAATCGGATTGGAACTGCGCCAATTAAAGGCATATTTGTTGTAAGTCACAATCGGATTGCAATTGCGCCCTCTAGAGGCGTACTTGCTATAAGGCATTATTGTCGTAAGTCATAACAAACCCCCTTATGCAAAATTTCAGCCAAATCGGATGGGAATTGCGTCCTCTAGAGGCTCAAGAAGTCATATCAAAATATAGACTGATATGGCCCATTTACATTCCCAAATGACCTACACTAATAAGAAGTATTTGTCCAAAATTCCAAGCGGCTAGCTTTACTCGTTCAAAAGTTAGCGTGCTTGTGACAGACGGACGGACGGACAGACGGACGGATGGACAGACGGATGGACGGACGGACAGACGAACGAACAGAAGGACAGGCGGACGAACGGACAGACGGACGGATGGACGGATAGACAGACGGACGGACAGATTGACAGACGGACGGACGGACAGATGGACGGACAGTCGGTCGGACAAACGGACGCACGGAGAGACGGACGGACAGTCGGACTGACCGGCGGACGGACAGACGGAGAGCGGAGAGACGGACAGACGGAAGGAAGGACGGATAGACAGACGGACGGACAGATTGACAGACGGACTGACAGACGGACGGACAGATGGACGGACAGTCGGTCGGACAGACGGACGGACGGAGAGACAGACGGACAGTCGGTCGGACAGACAGACGGACAGTCGGTCGGACAGACGGTCGGACAGACGGACGGACAGACGGACGGACAGACGGTCGGACAGACGGTCGGACAGACGGTCGGACAGACGGACGGACAGACGGACGGACAGACGGTCGGACAGACGGTCGGACAGACGTTCGGACAGACGGTCGGACAGACGGTCGGACAGACGATCGGACAGACGGACGAACGGACAGACAGACGGACGCACAGACGGACGGACAGCAGACGGATGGACAGACAGGCGGACGGACGGACGGACGGACAGACGGACGGACAGACGGACGGACGGACAGACAGACGGACGGACAGACGGACGGATAGACGGACAGACGGACGGACGGACAGACAGACAGACGGACAGACGGGCAGACTGACAGACGCACTGACAGACGGACAGACACAGCTAAATCGACTTTGAATATTAACACTTTCTTGTGTCTCAAATCAATATTTCGATATGCTTCAAAAGGAATGAAGAAATAACTATACCGCCCCCTCCCATGGTGGAGGGTATATAGAACGACATTAATTCGAATTTTTTTGATGAAGTCTATTTACACATACGTATGTACATATAAATGAAAATTTTGTATAAATGTGTACGTAGAGGCAGGAATTGGAGTGAGGGGAGATTTATGAGACTTCGTGCCCAGAAGTGTATGCTAATTGTAGTAGAGTAATTACAGTGTTAATGTCTCATAATGTCTAGAGGGCAGACTCATTGCCTGATAAAGTGTAATAAATTTAAATTATTGAAGTGTGCAGAGTTGCCAACTTGTAGTACCCACCACCATAGGATGGGGGTATACTAATCTAGTCATTCCGTATGTAATGCCTCGGGAATATTCGTCTAAGACCCCATAAAGTATATATATTCTTGATCGTCTCGTCGTTTTGAATCGATCTAGCCATGTCCGTCCATTTGTCCGTCCATCCGTACGACGGTCTGTCGAAATCACAATGGAGTCAGTCGAAATCACGATAGAGTTCGAACGCGTATAGCTAGCCGCTTAAAATTTTGCACAGATACTTTATATCGATATAAATCGTTGGGGATTGCAAAAGGGCCATATCGGCTCAGATTTAGATATAGCTCCCATATTAACTGATCTCCTGATTTGACTTCTTGAGCCCCTGGATGCAGCAATTTTTGTCCGGTTTGGCTGAAATTTTGAACATGGAGTTCTGTTATGACTCCTAACAACTGTGTCAAGTACGGTCGGAATCAGTCTATAACCTAATGTAGCTCCCATATAAACCGATCTCCCGATTTGTCTTCTTGAGTCCCTGGAAGCCACAACCGATTTGGATGAATTTTTGCAAGTAGAGCTCTGTTATGACTTGCAACAACTGTGTCAACTTCAGTCCAAATGGGTCTATAACCTGATATATTGGGTTGCCCAAAAAGTAATTGCGGATTTTTTAGAAGAAAGTAAATGCATTTTTAATAAAACTTAGAATGAACTTTAATCAAATATACTTTTTTTACACTTTTTTTCTAAAGCAAGCTAAAAGTCACAGCCGACTATATGAAAAATCCGCAATTACTTTTTGGGCAACCCAATAGCTGCCATATAAGCCGATCTCACTATTTGACTTCCTGAGCCTTTATAAGCCGAAATTTTTGTCCGATTTGGGTGACATTTTGCATGTAGTGTTCTGTTATGACTTTCAAAAACTGTGCTTAGTACGGTCTAAATCGGTCTATTACATGATACAGCTCCCATATAAACCGATCTCCCGATTTGACTTCTTGTGCCCTTGCAAGCAGCAATTTTTTCCGATTTAGCTGAAATTTCGCAGATAGTGTTCTGTTATGACTTCCAACAACTGTGCCAAGTAAAATCCAAATCGGTCTATAACCGATCTTCCCATTTGACTTCTTGAACCCCTGGAAGCCGCAATTTTTGTCCAATTTGGCAGAAATTTCGCATGTAGTGTTTTGTTGGAAATTGCAAATTTTGCCCACGAACATTCCACTAAGGAACAGGGGGAAAACTTCTCACATATCAATAAGTGCAGTCCGATTCAAGTTTAAGCTCAATGATAGGGGGCCTCCTTTTTATAGCCGAGTCCGAACGGCGTGCCGCAGTGCGACACATCTTTTGAGAGAAATTTTACATGCCATAGTACCTCACAAATGTTGCTAGCATTAGGAGGGGAAAATCACCGCTAAAAATGTTTTCTAATGGTCTCGCCAGGATTTGAAGCCAGGCATTCAGTGTCATAGACGGACATGCTAACCTCGGCGCTACGGTGTTTTGTTATGACTTCCAACAACTGTGCCATGTGCGATCCAAACCGAAATATCTATTATTCCGTTTTTAACAACTCGACATATTGATCTGCTAGCACTTTTTTACCAGAATCCATTATGTTGGGTTTCCAAGATTCGGCCCCGCCTATCTTAGCATATTTTCCCTTGTTTTTACTAATTTTCAATTTAAGTTTATTGCATTGTTTTTATCTTCCCATTCCCACTAAAAAATCCCCATATCATATCCCGGTAATGAAACGCCACTTTGGCCCATCTGACATTATTCTCTTAATTAATATTAATCATACGCTTCAAATGACACAACATATGCCAAATAAAATCCACTCAAACAATTACAAATGTTTTTCGTCTTTTGTTGTTATTCGATCTTTTAAGTGGTGTTCACTTCAACAACAACAACAACAAAAAGAAAAACTTTTTGTTACATTTGAACTTTTATTACACTTAATTTTCCGTAATCGGATACATGGAAAAATATACACAACCAAATAAAGCACCACGAAGAAGAAAAAAAAAACACAAAAATTTTAGTTGCTAGTTGCCAACTCGCAGAAGTTTCATCATTTGCTTTGGATGAGTGCGTGCCTTCATCAAAGTCCTTGCACAATATCCTTTGTATTTATTTTTTTTTTTTTTTTTGACTGCTGTATGGAACTCTGTTGGTTGGAAAAATGTTTGATATCATCACTGGTGTAGTGTGTCATTGCTCGCATCGATATGTTTTCATGTGTAAATGGACTTTTAATTGTTATTTGTTCGTATATGATATCAATACAAATACAATTGTCCTCGATGAGTAGTAGCCAGTAGGCACACCAGAGTGCCATTGTTTGAGCGTTAAAAGAGTTGGACAAAGGCTTTTAAGTAATGAGGAAAATGCATGCTTTATTCGTAATATGCTATGTAGTAAATGTAAATATGAAAATATATACAAAAAAAAAATTCTTGATAAGAAGGTTGCAAACAAATTCATTAAAAATTGAATAATTAAAACATAACAAATAAAAAAAAAATAACAAAATTAAAATGCACAATAGATGTGTTAAAAAAATGAAAAAAAGAAGTAAAAGCGTGCAAGGTTCAGTGGGGCCTAATCTTGAAAACCCACCACCATGGACTAAGCTGAAAATTTATAAAAAAAAAAAACAAGTAAGAGCGTGCTAAGTTCGGATGGGCCGAATCTTATATACCCTCCACCATGGATCCCATTTGTCGAGCTCTTTTTCCGGGATCTCTTCTTAGGCAAAAAAAAAGGAATAAAAGAAAAGATTTGCTCTGCTATTAGATCAAGATATGGTCCGGTCTGGACCACAATTAAATTATGTGTTGTAGACCTGTGTAAAATGTCAGCCAATTCGAATAAGAATTGCGCCCTTTGGGGACTCAGGAACTAAAATAGAGAGATCGATTTATATGGGAGCTGTATCAGGCTATAGACCGATTCAGACCATAATAAACACGTATGCTGATGGTCATGAGAGGATCCGTCGTACACAATTTCAGGCAAATCGGATAATAATTGTGACCTCTAGAGGCTAAAATGTCAAGATCCCAGATCGGTTTATATGGCAGCTATATCAGGTTATGAACCGATTTGAACTTTATTTGGCGCAGTTGTTGTAAGCCATGATAAAATACGTCATGCAAAATTTCAACCAAATCGGTTAAGAATTGCGCCCTCTAAAGTCTCAAGAAGTCAAGTTCCCAGATCGGTTTATATGGGAACTATAGCAGGTTATTGACCGATTTGAACCTAATTAAGCACAGTTGTTGGAAGTCATAGAAAAACACGTCGTGCAGAATTTCATTCCAATCGGATAAGGATTGCGCCCTCTAGAGGCTCAAGAACTCAAGACCCAAGATCGGTTTATATGGCAGCTATATCAGGTTATTGACCGATTTGAACCTAATTGAGAACAGTTGTTGGATATCATAACAAAAAACGTCGTGCAAAAATTCATTTCAATCGGATACGAATTGCGCCCTCTAGAGGTTGAAGAATTCAAGACCCCAGATCGGTTTATATGACAACTATATCAGGTTATGAACCGATTGAAACCATACTTGGCAAAGTTGTTGGATATCATAACAAAAAACGTTGTGCAAAATTTCATTCCAATAGGAACAGAACTGCGCCCTCTAGAAGCTCAAGAAGTCAAGACCCCAGATCGGTTTATATGACAACTATATCAGGTTATGAACCGATTTGAACCATACTTGGCACAGTTGTTGGATATCATAACAAAATACGTCGTGCAAAATTTCATTCCAATCGGATAAGAATTGCGCCCTCTAGAGGCTCAAGAAGTCAAGACCCAAGATCGGTTTATATGGCAACTATATCAGGTTATGGACCGATTTGAACCATACTTGGCACTGTTCGGCCGGGACGAATCTTATGTACCCTCCACCTTGGATCGCATTTATCGAGTTCTTTGCCTTGTCCACTGTTCGATGGGGCATTTCTTCTGTCATTACCGGCTAATAGACACCGGCACTTAGGTAGGGACACATTATCAGACATGAACCGACTTAAGGCCATGCTATTTGGAACAATTAAGGATTTTTTTTTCAGCACGGGATTGCTGACATAGATTTTTTTCAAGGCAATTACTTATTTAGGTGTATGTTCATAGTCCCATGGGTTAGCTTCATATCCTCATCCTCTTTCCAATCTAACATAACCTAACCTAAGTGGGTCGTATAGCTCCCTTCCCTTAGTGGTGAGTATCAAAAGAGTTTTTTCGCCAGAAACTTATATTCTCCCACATACCATAGCACCCATTTTCATATTTTTATATGTAAATGCTTATCTCATTTATTTACCTTAAATAAATTTACATAAACTTTTCATAAATTAAATTAAACAAAATCGAAATTTGTATTTTAATGGTTTTTATGTGCATTTATATAAATTGAAACCTAAGCCCAAGATGTATTTTCAATGTAAACATGTGTTCTGGTAATCCTTCTAATAAACGAAAATTTATTTTTTTTTGAATAATTTAATTTGAAACGAAAACTCTTTTAAGCCAGTTTATCTTGGCCATAAAGTTTTTAAACAAGTTGTGGCCTGAAAAGAAAATTAAAATGTTTTACTTAAATCTCTTCATATAAAATTCTGCATGCAATCCTCAAACTCTGCCCATACCCATGGCATGGTATTCCCACATTTGTCTTTGTTGGCAATTTATTTCACTTTTTTATGTTTAATACAATTTTATCGTTCTTCTTCAGCTTTAAGTCGGTGTTTTTATTATACTGTCATCGTCTCTGGCTGACTCTCTTTCTCTCTCTTCGGCTGTCTTGCTGACTGTCTCTCACTGCCACTTTTTCCTGTATTTCCTGTTCAGTTGCCTTAATCACCTTACATGCCACTCGCACACACACACACACACACACACTCACACCCAAGCTCACACAGGAAACGACAAGTGCAAAACCATTTCCTCACCACAAACGATGGCATTCTCCAACACTAAATTCGTGGCCCATTTGCTCCATTGAGGGGGAGGGGGGGTTGACACAAAAGGCAAACCCCTGGAAACCACTAAAATCAATTCAGTCAAGAGCAGACATGAGAATTGTCTCCCACTGCCTGTGCTTGAGTGTTCCGAGTAAAATCAATAATTGGGTCATCGAAACAAAAAAACCCCCTCAAGATAAAAATGCAAGGACTAAAGAAACAAAATAAAATTTAACATGCTTTTAGTTTGTCTGACAAGTCAATCCTCCATCACATCCGCACAAACTCGAAGCGTTTTATATATATTTAGGCTTAGGTATCTAACATACAACGTTAATGAAGAGTAAGCTAAAAATGGATATAGGACGCAAGGGGTGGGAGAGTTAACACAAATATAAACCAAAACACACGTGAGAAGACATGAAGTGCCTAGAAAAGGCAAAAAAATTGGAATTTAGGTAAATCGGTGTTAAAGAAATAAATATTAACAAAACACACGATTCGGACCATAAATGAATGCTGAACATTGTAGAAGTCGTGGTGTAATATTTCAGTCCATTCGGATAAGAATTGCACCTTATTGGGACTCAAGAAGCAAAGTCGGGAGATGGGTTTATATGGGAGCTGCATCAAGCTATTGATTGATTCAAACCATATTAGACAAGAATGTTGAAGGTCATGAGAGAAGCCGCTGTACAAAATTTCTGCCAAATCGGATGAGAATTGCGCCCTCTAGAGGCTCAAGAAGTCAAGACCACGGATCGGTTTATATGGCAGCTATATCAGGTTATAAACCTATTTGCGTTATACTCGGCAGAGTTATTGGAAGTCATAACAAAACACCTCATGCAGAATTTCAGCCAAATAGGATGATAATTGCGCCCCCTAGAGGCTCAAGAAGTCAAGACTCAAGATCGGTTTATATGGCAGCTATATCAGGTTATAAACCTATTTGCGTTATACTCGGCAGAGTTATTGGAAGTCATAACAAAACACCTCATGCAGAATTTCAGCCAAATAGGATGATAATTGCGCCCCCTAGAGGCTCAAGAAGTCAAGACTCAAGATCGCTTTATATGGCAGCTATATCAGGTTATATACCGATTTGCGTTATACTAAGCACAGTTATTGGAAGTCATAACAAAACACCTCATGCAGAATTTCACACAAATCGGACGAGAATTGCGCCCCCTAGAGGATCAAAAAATCAAGACCCCAGATCGGTTTATATGGCAGCTATATCAAAACATTGACCGATTTGAACCATACTTAGTTCAGTTGTTCGAAGTGATACCAAAACACCACGTGCAAAATTTCAATCAAATCGGATGAGAATTGAGCCCTCTAGAGGCTTAAAAAGTCAAGACCCAAGATCGGTTTATATGGCAGCTATATCAAAACATCCACCGATTTGAACCATACTTAGCGCAGTTGTTGAAAATGATACCAAAACACTACGTGCAAAATTTTAATCAAATCGGACGAGAATTGCGCCCTCTAGAGGCTCAAAAAGTCAAGACCCAAGATCGGTTTATACGGCAGCTATATCAAAACATGGACTGATTTGGTCCATTTACAATACCAACCGACCTACACTAATAAAAAGTATTTGTGCAAAATTGCAAGCGGCTAGCTCTACTCCTTCGAAAGTTAGCGTGCTTTTGTCAGAAGGACAGACGGACGAACAGACGGACGGACAGACTGACGAACAGACAGACGGACGGACAGACGCATGGACAAAGGGACGGACGGACAGACACATGGACAGACGCATGGACAGACGCATGGACAGACGGATGGATAGACGGACGGACAGACGGACGGACAGACAGACGGACGGACATACGGACGAACATACGGACGGACAGACAGATGGACGGACAGACGGACGGACAGACGGACAGGCGGACAGACGGACGGACGGACGGACGGACGGACGGACGGACGGACGGACGGACGGACGGACGGACGGACGGACGGACAGACGGACAGACGGACAGACGGACGGACATGGCTAGATCGATATATACTATAAGGGGTCTCAGACGCATATTTCGAGTTGTTACAAACAGAATGACGAAATTAGTATACCCCCATCCTATGGTGGAGGGTATAAAAATCAATTAATGTTTGTTTGTTTGTTGGTTTTTTAGTTTGTCTGTTCCGTATGGACTCAAAAACGGCTGTACCTATTTTTTCACAGATGGTGCATAATGATCCCGTGGTGAAAATAGCATCCTACATTTTTTGATATCTGAAGGGGGATCGGACCCTCCCCCTTAGCCTAAATTTCAAAATCGCCAGATCTCAGAAGATGGGTGGTGCGATTTAAGCGAAATTTTGTGTGCTCTCTTTAAGTAGCCTAAAACCAAAAATTTGGTATTCAAATTTTGGATAGGGTACCTAGGGGGGCCGCCCCACCCCCAAAACCCCCAAATATATTTATAGACCAATCACAACAATATGGGACTCAAATGAAAGGTATTTTCGAGTAGAATACGATTTTGATACCCAAATGTGGGACCAAGTTTTTGGGGGACCACCCCAACCTCCCAAAACACCCCTAAATCGGACATATCTACCGACCATGGTAATATGGGACTCAAATGGAAGGTATTTGCAAGTAGAATACGAATCTGATGTCCAAATGTGGAAGCAAGTTTCTGGGGGTTCATCCCTTTCTTAAAACACCCCCAAATAGGACTTATTTACTGACCATGAATACAAATTTGGTATTCAAATGTGCGACCAAGAGTTTGGGACAACAACACCAAAAACACTACAACACCACGTAGGATGTATTTGTTGACAATTGCAAAAAGGGGCTCAATTAAGAGGTCCCCAATCCCCCATCCGCCAAAACACCCCCAAACAGAACATGTTTGCCGTCTATGGAAATATGGGGCTCAAATCAAAGGTATTTGGGAGTAGACCTCGAATGTGATATCAAAATTCGGGACCTGCTGTCTAGGGGATGTCCCACCACCATAACAACCCCCAAATAGGACGTATTTGCTCACCAAGACAATTTATGTCTTCAAGACAGTGGAGATCGATAATGAAAATTTTTAGGGCCCATATCCCAAACCAGACATATTTGCTGAGTTTTGCAGCAATGGGCTAAATATCCAATATAAGGTTCAAATAAATGACATTTGAGAGTAGACTAAGATGCTGATATATTTTCAATGCAAACTGTTTGGGCGATCACCCCAATCCCCAAAACACCCCTAAATCCAACATATTTACCGAACATGTCAATGTGGGCCTCTAATGAAAGACATTGGGAAGTAGAGCACGAAATTGATACCCACTTTCAGGACAAATTTTATGGGTGTCTACCCCTTCCCCAAAAACACCCACAAACAGCATTTATTTTCTGACCATCGTAATATGGGGCTCAAGTATAAGTATTTGGGAGTATGATACGAATCTGAAATCCATATGTGGGACCATATATTTTGGGCATCACCCCTTCCCCAAAACACCCCCCAAAGGAAAAAAATGTTCAACCATGCCAATATGTGGCTCAAATGAAAGGCAATTGAGATTAGAAAAGGAATTTCATAACCAATTTTGGGGCCAAGTGTTTGGCGAAAGCCTCATCCCATTAACTCCCATTAGATCAATGGCAATATGGGTTTTAAAAAAATAGTATTTGAGAGTAGAGCACGAAGCTGATATTTTTTCAGGGCTAAGTGTCTGGGGAACCACCACACTCCCGAAAACACCACTATATGGGACATACCGATCAAGACAATATGGGGCTCAAATGAGAGGTAGAGCACCAAATTCATACCCACTTTCGGGACCACGTTTCTGGGGGGTCCACACCACAACCTTAACTCACCAACCACCACCCTGGGCCCTTTCCACTACTACAAAATCCAAAATAAATATTTAAAGTATAATTTTGCTCCATATAAAGTAAAAGAAAGCACAGCGGACCGGGCCTGGTTCAGCTAGTTTAATACAAAATCTTAAAATAGCTTATACGGCTTATATATGCCTGAATGAAAACTGATTCTAGTTTAAAGGCAGCAAAAATCTCTAAATTTAAAATTTTTTCATTTTTCCTTAAAATTTGAATTGAAGTCTCAAAACCTTCGGACTGAGACCAAATTTCTTCTCAACAAAAACCAAATCTCAAAATCCAATCATAAAAATCCATAGGCTACGTAATCTGGATGAAGGAAGCAATGCAAGAAAAAGTGTTTTGTTATGCTTAAATGAAACTTTGTACTAACATTTGTTTCACTACCAAACAATTTGTAGTCGTTTTAAGCGTTTAATTCTCTTCAGGGTTTATGCAAATATATATGCAAATGCCAAAGACGCTCAACATCTCCGATAGAAAAGTAACAACAAAATCTCTATGTGGCAAATAATCAAATTCTGTACGTTATGCCGGCCATACTTAATTCAAGTGATTTGAAAGGATTATAAATTAAGCACCGAATATGGCCACAGATGGTGGGGTAAAAGTTTAACAGATGGACGGACAGACGGACGGACAGACGGACGGACAGACGGACGGACAGACGGACGGACAGACGGACGGACAGACGGACGGACAGACGGACGGACAGACGGACGGACAGACGGACGGACAGACGGACGGACAGACGGACGGACAGACGGACGGACAGACGGACGGACAGACGGACGGACAGACGGACGGACAGACGGACGGACAGACGGACGGACGGACGGATGGACAGACGGACGGAAAGACGAATGGACAAACGGACGGACGGATAGACAGATGGACGGATGGATGGACAGACAGACGAACTTTATAGGGTCCGAAATGAAAATTTCGATGTGTTGCAAACGGAATGACAAAATGAATATACCCCCATCATTCGTGGTTGGTATAATAAACAAATGGATATGGTGATGGTATACAGAGCTATGAATGATTTCAACGTTGGATATGTGTGTCCCGATTGTAATCTGGGACCACACGAAACCCGTCATCTATCCTTTTTTTTCTCAGACCTCAGGCCGAAGTTTTACTTAAAGTCAGGGCAAGCAGGCTCAACTGCTTACACAACTCCGATTCTTGTTAAGAAACTCCGACTCCGCAGCCTTGAGCCTGACAGCCCTTCCTATGGTTAAAAAAGCTTCATAACATCTTCTAACCAGTCTCGACTTCATATAGTCCGTCGCCTGAGCCTTCAGTTTCGCCTGACTCTCCACATATATCTTGATATTCTGGTCGGGCCGCCGCTCATCCATCGACATCATCTTCAAGGCCTTCAGGACCACCAAAACTCTACACCCATCCAAAAGCCTATATAATTCCTTGTTTAATGGAATTCAAAAGCCCTTGGAGAAGGCGAGGTACCACCATCCCCCAGTTCCCTTTTGGAGATGGGCGATGGCCAATGAATTTGGCGTTAACCCCAAAAAGGCAGAGCTGGGACGTATAACGAACTCAGGGGACCGGTCTTGGAAGGAATGAGTTGTCGCTCTTTCGGGAAGCTAAATATCTGGGTGTACTTTTGAACCAGAAATTGAACTAAAACAAGTAAAAAGGCGTTAAGTTCGGCCGGGCCGAACTTTGGATACCCACCACCTCGGGTATATATGTAAACCACCTTTCATCAAAATTCGGTGAACATTTCATACCTTATACTCATATACCTCATACCGATCTGAACTATATACGACACGGATGTCGAAAAGCCGAACATAAGTCACTGTGTCAAATTTCAGTGAAATCGGATTATAAATGCGCCTTTTATGGGGCCAAGACTTTAAATCGAGATATCGGTCTACATGGCAGCTATATCCAAATCTGGACCGATTTGGGCCAAGTTGCATAAACATGTCGAGGAGCCTAACACTAAGCACTGTCCCAAATTTCGGCGAAATCGGACAATAAATGCCTCTTTTATGGGCCCTAAACCTTAAATCCAGAGATCGGTCTATATGGCAGCTATATTCAAATCTGGACCGATCTGGGCAAAATTGAAGAAGGACGTCGAAGAGCCTAACCAAACTCACTGTCTCAAATTTCAGCGACATCGGACAATAAATGCGTCTTTTATGGCCCCAAAACCTAAAACCTAGATATCGGTCTATATGGCAGCTATATCCAAATCTGGACCGATATGTGCGATATTGCAGAAGTATATAAAGGGGCTTAACTTAACGCACTGTTCCAAATTTCGGGGACATCGGGCAATAAATGAGCATTTTATGGGCCCAAAACCATAAATTAAGAAATCGGTCTATATGGTAGCTATATCCAAATTTGAACCGATCTGAACCAAATTGAAGAAATATGTCAAAGAGCCTAACACATCTCACTGTCCCAAATTTCAGCAAAATCGGATAATGAATGTGGCTATTATGAGCCTTACACCATAAATCGGAAGATCGATCTATATGGCAGCTATATCCAAATCTGGACCGATCTGAGCCAAATTAACGAAGGATGTTAATGGGCTTTACACAATTCATTGTCCCGAATTTCATCAAAATCGGATAATAAATGTGGCTTTTGTGGGCCTAAGACCCTAAACCGGAGGATCGATCTATATGGCAGCTATATCCAAATCTGAACCGATCTGGACCAAATTAAAGAAACATGTCAAAGGGCCTAAGACAACTCACTGTCCCAAATTTCAGCGAAATCGGACCATAAATGTGGCTTTTATGGGCCTTAGACCCTAAATCGGAGGATCGGTCTATATGGCAGCTATATCCAAATCTGAACCGATCTGAGCCAAATTGACAAAGGATGTCGAAGGGCCTAACACAACTCACTGTCCCAAATTTCAAGAAAATCAGATAATAAATGTGGCTTTTATGGGCTTAAGACCCTAAATCGGCGGATCGGTCTATATGGGGGCTATATCAAGATATAGTCCGATATAGCCCATCTTCGAACTTAACCTGCTTATGGACAAAAAAAGAATCTGTGCAAAATTTCAGCTCAATATCTCTATTTTTAAAGACTGTAGCGTGATTTCAACAGACAGACGGACAGACGGACGGACATGGCTAGATCGTCTTAGATTTTTACGCTGATCAAGAATATATATACTTTATAGGGTCGGAAATGGATATTTCGATGTGTTGCAAACGGAATGACAAAATGAATATACCCCCATCCGTCGGTGGTGGGTATAAAAAGGAACGTCGAGGAGAGAGTTAAACGGTGGGTGAATATACCGTTTAACTCTGCCCATCTCGCTTACTCGATAGGCAGGAGTTGGGAACTAAAACCAGGGAGAGCCCACTGTATGTACACTGCTGTGGTTTTGACGAGGGTTAGTCTACACGGTATGATGGAGTAGGTGAGAGATATTGTGACGACGCTGATGAGAGAGGAGTTGGGAACTAAAACAAGGGAGAGCCCACTGCATGTACACTGCTGTGGTTTTGCCGAGGGTTATACTACATGATGTAGACGGTGAGAGATATTGTGAGGACGCTGATATAGGGGGCGAGGAGTAGTGCTCCGAGAGCAGCACTGTATGCGATACTTGATATGAGACCTGTTGCACTTGTACAAGTTAACCACCACCGCGATATCATTTCTCCCACTCTGTATTTGGTCTGCCCATGCTCTGCGTTTCAAAGAATGAGAACAGTACAAATACCGAATGATGAGTTTCAGTTTTACACTGGCTTCTTAGAATTGTAGAGCAACTGCTGGCCGATAGTTGAACTGAGCATTCAATCTAAAGCGAACAGCCAGTTTCATCGTCCGATCGTTCTTTATGGAAATATTTGTTGGCCGGCTGTCATAACTGAACGCCCTCATCCTTTGTTTGGATGCCCAGTTCAACCATCGGCCAACAGTCGCTCTTCAATTCCAATAAGCCAGTGTGAAACTGAAACTCACCATTCGGCATTTGCACTGCTCTCATACTTTGAAACTCAGAGCTTGGACAGACCAAATACAGAGTGGGAGAAATGATATCGCAGTGGTGGTTAACTTACATGGAGAGTGTGACAGTGAGGACGCTGAGGATAACATGGCCACTGTAGCGCAGAGGCTAGCATGTCCGCCTATGACGTTGTACGCCTGGGTTCGAATCCTGGCAAGACCATCAGATTAAAAATTTTCAGCGGTGGTTTTCGCCTCCTAATGCTGGCAACATTTGTGAGGTAATATGTCATGTAAAAACTTCTCCCCAAAGAGCTGCAGCGGCATGCCGTTCAGAATCGGCTATGAAAAGGAGGCGCTCAATGATGTTGAGCTAAAATTTGAATCGAACATCACTCATTGATATGTGTGAAGCTTGCCCCTGTTTATAAATGGAATGTTCATGGGCAAATTTGCTTTTACTATATCGGAGGCAACCGTAGCGCAGAGGTTAGCATGTCCGTCTATGACGCTGTCACCTGGGTTCGAATCCTGGCGAGACCATCAGAAAAAAATTTTCAACGGTGGTTTTCCCCTCCTAATGCTCGCAACATATGTGAGGTACTATGCCATATAAAAACTTCTCCCCAAAGAGCTGTAGCGGCATGCCGCTCGGACTCGGCTATGAAGCGAGCGCAAAGGCTAGCATGTCCGCCTATGACGTTGTACGCCTGGGTTCGAATCCGGGCGAGACCATCAGAAAAAAATTTTCAGCGGTGGTTTTCCCCTGCTAATGCTGGCAACATTTGTGAGGTACTATGCCATGTAAAAACTTCTCCATAGAGAGCTGTAGGGGCATGCCGTTCGGACTCGGCTATTAAAAGCAGGCGCTCAATGGTATTGAGCTAAAATTTGAATCAAACATCACTCATTGATGTGTGAGAAGTTTGCCCCCGTTTCTTAGTGGAATGTTCATGGACAAAATTTGCTTTTGCTATATATCAGCTGTTCGGGCGAAAACTCGTAGTCAGTACTAGTTTTAATATAAAATTTTGATGAAATTTTCACTAAAGGAAAATAACTTTATGGAATGTTTTCTAAAACAACATTTCAAAGAAATTTTACCCAGGAGATGCAGAGTATAACTTAATTAATTTGTCTGAAACACCCAAAAGGGGAAGATATATTGGGTTGCCCCAAAAAGTAATTGCGGATTTTTCATATAGTCGGCGTTGACAAATTTTTTCACAACTTGTGACTCTGTAATTGCATTCTTTCTTCTGTCAGTTATCAGCTGTTACTTTTAGCTTGCTTTTGGAAAAAAGTGTAAAAAAAAGTATATTTGATTAAAGTTCATTCTAAGTTTTATTAAAAATGCATTTACTTTCTTTTAAAAAATCCGCAATTACTTTTTGGGCAACCAATAGAACCTATTGATAAGCATACTGATCTGCTCAGAATCACCTACTGATAGGATTTAACCTTGTCTGTCTGTCGCCCTTAGAAGCCTAAATTTTTTTACGATTTGGCTGACATTTGGACCATGTCTGTCTGTCTCCATGTCTGTCTATCTGTATGTTTGTATGTCTGCCTGTCTGTCCGTCCGTCTTTTTGTGTGTCTATTTGGATGTAGCTGCTGTATTGAGCGCTTTTCCCGTTCATTTCAAGCCGGTTGAACTTAATGCCTTTTCCTTGATTTATTATACCCACCACCGAAGGATGGGGGTATATTCATTTTGTCATTCCGTTTGCAACACATCGAAATATCCATTTCCGACCCTATATAGTATATATATTCTTGATCAGCGTAAAAATCTAAGACGATCTAGACATGTCCGTCCGTCTGTCCGTCTGTCCGTCTGTCTGTTGAAATCACGCTACAGTCTTTAAAAATTGAGATATTGAGCTGAAATTTTGCACAGATTCTTTTTTGGTCCATAAGCAGGTTAAGTTCGAAGATGGGCTATATCGGACTATATCTTCATATAGCCCCCATATAGACCGATCCGCCGATTTAGAGTCTTAGGCCCATAAAAGCCACATTTATTATCCGATTTTGATGAAATTTGGGACAGTGAGTTTTGTTAGGCCCTTCGACATCCTTTGTCAATTTTGCCCAGATCGGTTCAGATTTGGATATAGCTGCCATATAGACCGATACTCCGATTTATGGTGTTAGGCCCATAAAAGCCACATTTATTACCCGATTTTGCTGAAATTTGGGACAGTGAGTTTTGTTAGGCCCTTCGACATCCTTCGTCAATTTGGCTGCCATGTAGACCGATCCTCCGATTTATGGTGTTAGGCCCATAAAAGCCACATTTATTACCCAATTTTGCTGAAATTTGGGACAGTGAGTTGCGTTAGGCCCCTTGACATCTTTCTTCAATTTGGCCCAGATCGGTTCAGATTTGGATATAGCTGCTATATAGACCGATTTCTTGATTTAAGGTTATGGGCCCATAAAATGCTCATTTATTGTCCGATGTCGCCGAAATTTGCGACATTGAGTTAAGTTAAGCCCCTTGACATACATCTGCAATATCGCACAGATCGGTCCAAATTTAGATATAGCTGCCATATAGACCGATATCTAGGTTTTAGGTTTTGGGGCCATAAAGACGCATTTATTGCCCGATGTCGCTGAAATTTGAGACAGTGAGTTTAGTTAGGCTCTTCGACGTCCTTCTTCAATTTTGCCCAGATCGATCCAGATTTGAATATAGCTGCCATGTAGACCGATCTCTCGATTTAAAGTCTTTGCCCCATAAAAAGCGCATTTATAATCCAATTTCACTGAAATTTTACATAGTAACTTATGTTAGGCTTTTCAACATCCGTGTCGTATATGGTTCAGATCGGTTAATTTTTAGATATAGCTACTGTACTTATTAGTATTTGGTCCAAATCGGAACATGTTTTGATATAACTGATATGGGTCATAAGGTATGAAATTTTCACCGAGTTTTGATGAAAGGTGGTTTACATATATACCCGAGGTGGTGGGTATCCAAAGTTCGGCCCGGCCGAACTTAACGCCTTTTTACTTGTTTTCTATTTAAAATAAAACTTTTTATATTTAAACACCCCAATGAACACCGTTTTTAAAAAGAATGGTAGAAACAAAATTTTATTTTTTGCACAAAACCTTGCCTTACTTTTCGAGGCATATTGTTCACGGCCTTGTTGACTATTAACACGAACTTTTTTTATGTACGCTACACTTTGTGCGACGTTGTACAAAGCATAAAATCATTTATTAAATACTTAAAGAGCTTTTAATGTGTTAATAAAAAATCCACATTCAATTATCATAAAAACAACTTAGACATAAACTCGCTCGTACCAAACAACCAAACCATCCATCAATGTAGCCGCAACATCATGATACTCAGACGAACGCGTATGTATGTATGTTTATGTCGAAGCCCTTCTGTGGCATGTCGTTAGGCTGGTGAGCATTAAAAAGCTGGGATGTTACAACAAACATCGTTTCAGTTTCATTGATCACAACACAACAAAAATAGGGCTACCAAAGCATTGTTTGTGATTTTTTATGCCAGTGAAATGAGGCGCTGGAGCGTATGATGAATATTAATTGTTTAGTCCCTCACTTGCACAACACTCATACGCACTCGTGCACACCATGCTAAGCCTAACGCATACGCGTGCGATTGATTCACATGCAGTGAAACAACACCAAGCACGAATGGGGGCCATATAGAGAGGGAAAGAGACAGAGAGAGAGAGAGAGAAGGAGTTAAATGGGTTGGTGGACAAAGCTAAGCAAAGAGAGGGAGAGGAAAGAAGGATTTAGATGGGTTGGTGGGCAAAGCTAAGCATTTCGAATATCACCCCCCCTCCTTACCCCTCTCTCTCTCGCTCTGTTGGTGTTCCCCCACACCAGCCCTAAAGAGACTGAAATTTATAACTGTTTGAGAATGTTTAAAAAAAAAAAACATTTCATTTCGTATTACCATTTTAATGCCCTAGCATGCTTATGCACAATTTCATGCTGTTTGGTGGTCATAAAAATTGCTTAAGAATTTGAACACTTCTTAACGACTTTGTTTTAATGGCTATCGATGGTACACAGCACACAGAAAGGCTTTGGAGATATTAAAGCAAGGCGGGCAATGATGCATTTTTTTTTTTTGCGTTTATTTTTTGCAATAACCTCCAACTGTGCATTAAATCTCTTAGAGTTTGAAATGAAAAGCAAACTTGAATGGTTGCAATATTCCTACTTTGAATATCAACACCAATTGATTTAGTCTTAAAATTCAAAAGAACTGTTGATTTGGGAATGTTAACATCTTAACGAAGTCTTAATGCCCTTGCAGTTATCATTTAATGGGAACATGAATTTGTGCCACATTGTAATTGTAATAAGTAATAAGCTAGTGACAGATGCTCCAATCTCCACACAGCATGTCGCTCAAATGTTGGGTGACAATGCAAGTATAAACAAGTAAGAGCGTGCTAAGTTCGGCCGCGCCGAATCTTATATACCCTCCACCATTGATCGCATTTCTCGAGTTTTATGCGCGGTATCTCTTTTTAGACAAACATAGAATATTGAAAAAGAACTCTTATGCTATTGGAGCTATATCGAGCTATAGTTCGAACCACAAATGAATGCTGAACATTGTAGAAGTCATTGTGTAATATTTCAGTTCATTCGGATAAGAATTGCGCCTTGTAGGGGCCCAAGAAGCAAAATCGGGAGATAGGTTTATATGGGAGCTGAATCAAGCTATTGATCGATTTAGACCATATTAAACACGTATGTTGAAGGTCATGAGAGAAGCCGTTGTACAAAAATTCAACCATATCGGATGAGAATTGCGACCTCTAGAGGTTCAAGAAGTCATGATTCCAGATCGGTTTATATGGCAGCTATATCAGGTTCTATACTGATTTACGCCATACTTAGCACAGTAATTGGAAGTCATAACAAAACACCTCACGCAAAATTTCGGCCAAATCGGATGAGAATTGCGCCCTCTATTGGCTCAAGAAGTCAAGCCCCAAGATCGGTTTATATGACAGCTATACCAGATTATAAACTGATTTGAAATATAATTAACACAATTATTGAAAGTGATACCAAAACACTACGTGCAAAATTTCAGTTAAATCGGATGAGAATTGGGCCCTCTAGAAGCTCAAGAAGTCAAGACCCAAGATCGGTTTATATGACAGCTATATCAAAATATGGACCGATACTTTGCGTAGTTGTTGGAAGTGCTACCAAAACACCATGTGCAAAATTTCAGTTAAATCGAATGAGAATTGCGCCCTCTAGAGGCTCAAGAAGTCAAAACCAAAGATCGGTTTATATAGCAGCTATATAAAAACATGGACCGATTTAAACCGTACTTAGCGTAGTTGTTGGAGGTGATACCGAAACACTACGTGCAAAATTTCAGTTAAATCGGATGAGAATTGCGCCCTCTAGAGGCTCAAGAAGTCAAGACCCAAGATCGGTTTATATGGGAGCTATATCAAAACATGGACCGATATGGCCCATTTACAATACCAACCGACCTACACTAATAGGAAGTATTTGTGCAAAATTTCAAGCGGCTAGCTTTACTCCTTCGGAAGTTAGTGTACTTTCGACAGACAGACAGACGGAGGTCGGACGGACATGGCTAGATCGACATAAAATGTCGCTACGATCAAGAATATTTCGAGTAGTTACAAACAGAATGATATTTTTTTTTTAATAGCGTTTCAAGCTCCTCGATCTTCTGCGCTCATTCTAAAATCTCTGACACCAAGTTTCGAGGTATCTCCCACCACTTCATCTTTCCATCGTGCTTTTGGTCTTCCCGGTTTGCGTGTACCATCGTGTTTGCTTTCAAAAGACTTCTTTGCTGGAGCTTCTTCATCCATTCTGACAACATGACCTAGCCAACGCTGCCGTTGTATTTTGATGCGTGTAACCATGCTATGGTCGTCATAAAGCTCATACAGCTCGTGGTTCATACGTCGCCTATATTCTCCATTAACGCAAACTGGTTCATATGTTCTACGAAGAATCTGTCTCTCAAATACTCCAAGCACTGCCACACCTGTTTTCACAAGTACCCATGCTTCAGAACCATATAACAACAGGGGTAGTGTGAGTGTCTTGTATAGTGTAACCTTCGTCTGTCGAGAGGTGGCCTTGTTTCCAAACCGCTTACTTAGTCCTCGTTTCTAAACTGCTTACTTATGGTCCATATATTTTACGAAGAATCTTTCTCTCAAATACTCCAAACACTGCCTCATCTGCTTTACACAAGTACCCATGCCTCTGAACCATATAACAGCACAGGTAATATCAGTGTCTTGTTTAGTGTAACCTTCGTCTGTCGAGAGGTGGCCTTGTTTCTAAACTGCCTACTTAGTCCAAAGTAGCATCTGGTTGCCAGTATTATTCTTCGCTTAATCTCAAAACTGGTGCCATTCGTTTGGGTTACAGCGGTGTCGAGGTAGATCAAGTTACTGACTGTCTCAAACTTGTGGTACCCAACTTTCTCCATTTTCTTTATCTGCTCTGTTATGCAAGGCTTTTTGGGACTTGAAACCATCCATTTTGTCTTATCTCCATTTACTGCCAGACCCATTTTCACTGACTCGCTTTCGATTCTTTCAAAGGCTGCAGTTAGAACTTTCGATTGAGCTAACATAGAGCTCTAAAATTTTGCACAGAGCTGTATTTTTATACCCACCACCATAGGATGGGGGTATACTAATCTAGTCATTCCGTTTGTAACACCTCGAAATATTCGTCTAAGACCCAATAAAGTTGTATATAACCTTGATCGTCTAGACGCTCTAAGTCAATCTAGCCATGTCCGTCCGTCTGTCGAAATCACGATAGCGGTCGAATGCATAAAGCTAGCCTCATGAAATTTTGCACAGTTTCTTTATATTAATGTAGATCGTTGGGGATGGCAAATGGGCCTTATCGGTTCAGATTTAGATATAGCTCGCATATGAACCGATCTCCCGATTTGAATTCTTGAGCAACTGGAAGCCGCAATTTTCGTCCGATGTGGCTGAAATTTTGCACATAATGTTTTGTTATGACTTCCAATAACTCTGCCTAGAATGGTCCAAATCGGTCTATAACCTGGTATAGCCCCCATATAAACTGATATCCGGATTGGACTTCTGTAGCCATTAGAAGCCTAAATTTTTTTCCGATTTGGCTGACATTTGGAACAAAGTCTTGAGCTATGACTATCAATATCCATGCCAAGTATGACTTGAGTTATGACTATCAACATCCAAGCCAAGTATGATCCGAATCGGTTCATAAACAGGTGGAAGCCCCCATATAAACTGGTACCCAGATTGGACTTCTTCAGCCCTTAGAAGCCTACATTTTTATCCGATTTGGCTGACATTTGGAACAAAGACTAGTGTTATGACTTTCAAAATCCGTGTCATGTATGATCCGAATCGGACTATAAACAGCCCTTAGAAGCCTACATTTTCACTAGATTTGGCAGAAATTTGGCTCAAACCCTACCGTAAGACTTACAACATCAGTGCCTAGTTTTATCCGAATCGGTCAATATGGTGATATTGGCCCCCTTAAGTACCGATAACCCGATATGACTTCTTGAGACCAAAATAATTCAGTTAATAAGGTTACATATTTAGCGGAATCCATGGTGGTGAGTACCTAAGATTCGTCCCGGTCGAACTTAGCACGCTTTTAGTTGTTTGCTCATAAGCACGTTAAGTTCGAGGATGAGCTATGTCGGACTATATCTTGATATAGCCCCCATATAGACCGATCTGCCGACTTAAGTTCTTAGGCACATATATTATCCGATTTTACTGAAATTGGGGACAGTGGGTTGTGTAAGGCCACTCGACATTTTTCTTCAGTTTGGCCCCGATTGGTCCAGATTTGGATATAGCTACCATATAGGCCGATCTCTCGATTTAGGGTCTTGGGCCCATAAAATCCATATTTATTGTCCGATTGCGCCGAAATGTGGGACAGTGAGTTGTGTTAGGCTCTTCAACATATTTTTTCAATTTGCTTCAGATCGGGGCAGATTTGGATATAGCTACCATATAGGCCGATTTCTCGATTTAGGGTCTTGGGCCCATAAAAGCCATATTTATTGTCTGATTTCGCCGAAATGTGGGACAGTGAGTTGTGTTAGGCCCTTCGACAGCTTTTTTCAATTTGGTTCAGATCGGTTCAGATTTGGATATAGCTGCGATATATACCGATCTGCCGATTTAAGTTCTTGGGCCCATAAATGGGGCATTTATTGTCCGATTTCGCTGAAATTTGGGACAAACAGTTGTGTTAAGCCCTTCGGCATTCTTCTTTAGTGTGACCCAGATCGGTGCAGATTTAGATATAGCTGCCATATTAGTCTATCTCTCGATTTAAGCTCTTGGGCCCATAAATGGGGCATTTATTGTCCGATTTCGCCGAAATTTGGGGCAATGAGTTGTGTTAGGCCCTTTGCAATTCTTCCTCAATTTGGTCCAGATCGTTCCAGATTTGGATACAGCTGCCATATAGGCCGATCTCTCGATTTAAGTTTTTGGACCCATAAAAGCCAGTTTATTGTCCGATTTCGCCGAAATTTGGGACAGTGAGTTGTGTTAGGTCCTTTGCAATCCTTCTTCAATTTGGTCCAGATCGTTCCAGATTTGGATATAGCTGCCATATAGACCGATCTCTCGATTTAAAGTCTCTGCCCCATAAAAGATGAATTTATTATCTCATTTCGCTGAAATTCGACACAGTGTCTAATGTTTGGCTTTTCGACATCCTGCCGAACTTAAAGCCTTTTTACTTGTTCCTTATTAAATTATATTTCCCTTAAACAGCATAACATTCATCTCTAATTGCCTCGTTCACTCCCCATGATCCATGACAACAGACATGAGCTTCAAAAAAAAATCCATTCAAATATTAATGAAATGCCTACGGTTTTCAAATTCCAAGAAATTCTGCAATTATTTCAAAACCCATTTTAATTGAATTCCAAAAAAAAAATTAAATGAGGTGTTTAATTTGAATGCAATTCCATAAACGATGTACGAGTATAATAACATGCAAAATTTCATTTAATCATAAATAATTCACAAATAATAAAATTTAATTATCTCAGTGGGGTTTCATGCAGAGTGAAGTGAAAAGTGTTGCGGCACTGTTTACACTTGGCAAATTGTTTTGCAAATCTAACACTAACAACTACAACAATAACAAGCAATTATAAGAATTTCATTTTTTCATTTACCATTTGCAGCGCAGCGAAAGTCCAATGCATTTCTCGATGTGCCCACCATGAATATGCATCACTTGAGAGTCTCCGATGATGAGGATTTGGATCGTTTGCGAACGTTTAGTGCTTCAAAAGGAGGTAAGTTTCAATTAAACGGAGACGAAGAGGGGAAAGGGTTGGGGGGTGTTGTGAAGCCTAAGAAATGAAATGTCACATAAAAAAAAATTCCTACAATAGGTGGAGGAAAGTGGTGGAGCAGGGGCGGACCCTCCCCCTTACCCCAAAAATACTACCCAAAAATAAAAGTGGAGCGATCGCATCAATGTGGGAACCAAATGAAAGGTATTCAAGAGTAGAGTACGAATTTCACAATAAAAGTTGGGTTCAAGTACCTGGGGGGCCGCCCCAGCCCCAAAACCCCTTAAAATAGGTTTATTTGACGATCATGACAATATGGGACTCAAATGAAAGGTATTCGGGAGTAGATTACGAATATGGTCAGGAAAAAGAAATATGGTTCGGAAGGGGGCGAACCCTCCCCGTTACCCCAAAAATATCACCCAAAATCACAAGTGGACCGATAACGACAATATGATCGACCTAGACCAAATTGCAGAAATATGTTGAGGGGCTTAATTTAACTCTCTGTGTCAAATTTCGGCAACAACGGACAATAAACGCGCCTTTTATGGGCCAAAAACCTTAAATCGAGAGATCGGTCTATATGGCAGCTATATCCAAATCTGATCCGGTCAGGGCCAAATTGACCAAGGATGTCGAAGGGCCTAACACAACTCACTGTCCCAAGTTTTAGCAAAATCGAATAATAAATGTGGCTTCCATGGGCCTAAGACCCTAAATCGGAGGATCGGTCTATATGGCAGCTATATCCAACTCTGGACCGATCTAAGCTGAATTGACGGAGGATGTCGAAGGGCCTAACACAACTCACTGTACAAAATTTCAGCAAAATCTGATAATAAATGTGGCTTCCATGGGCCTAAGACCCTAAATCGGAGGATCGGTCTATATGGCAGCTATAACCAAATCTGGACTGATCAGGGCCAAATTGATAAAAGGTATTGAAGGGCTTAAAATAACTCACTGTCCCAAATTTCAGCAAAATCAGATAATAAATGTGGCTTTTACGGGCCCAAAACCTCAAATCGGAGGATCGGTCTATATGACAGCTATAACCAAATCTGGACCGATCTCTGCCAAATTGACAAAGGGTATTGAAGGGCTTAAAACAACTCACTATCCCAAATTTCAGTAAAATCGGATAATAAATGTGGCTTTTATTGGCCTAATACCCTAAATCGGCGGATCGGTCTATATGGCAGCTATATCCAACTCTGGACCAATCTGGGCCAAATTGACCAAGGATGTCGAAGGGCCTAACACAACTCACTGTACCAAATTTCAGCAAAATCGGATAATAAATGTGGCTTTTACGGGCCTAAGACCCTAAATCGGAGGATCGGTCTATATGGCAGCTATATCCAACTCTGGACCAATCTGGGCCTAATTGACGGAGAATGTCAAAGGGCCTAACACAACTCACTGTACCAAATTTCAGCAAAATCAGATAATAAATGTGGCTTTTATTAGCCTAAGACCCTAAATCGGAGGATCGGTCTATATGGCAGCTAAATCCAACTCTGGACCAATATGGGCAAAACTGACCAAGGATGTCGAAGGGCTTAAAATAACTCACTGTTCCAAATTTCAGCAAAATCGGATATTAAATGTGTCTTTTATGGGCTTAAGACCCTAAATCGGAGTATCGGTCTATATGGCAGCTATATCCAACTCTGGACCACTCTAGGCCAAATTGACCAAGGATGTCGAAGGGCCTAACGCAACTCACTGTCCCAAATTTCAGCAAAATCGGATAATAAATGTGGCTTTCATGGGTCTAAGACCCTAAATCGGAGGATCGGTCTATATGGGGGCTATATCAAGATCAAGAATATATATACTTTATAGGGTCGGATCAAGAATATATATACCTTATGCAAACGGAATGACAAAATGATTATACCGCCCTCCTTCGGTGGTGGGTATAAAAATTGGGTCCAATTACCCAGGAAGTCGACCTAACCCCAAAATGTCTAAAAACAGACAAATTGGTCGTCCATATCAATATGGGGCTTAAATGAAAGGCAATCGGGAGTAGATTACGAATCTGGCATAAAAGATCCGATCGAAGTGTAGGGGGTCACCCCACCCCCCGAAAACTCCACAAATAGTTATATGACCCATCGTCACTATATGGGATTCGGTTTGTTCGTTTGTTCCGTAGAATCAAAAGAAGGAAACATAGGTTATAAAATTTTCTTATATTTACTTTGATGGGCAAGTGACCACCCCCGAAATACCCCCTAAACCTGAAATATTTACCAATACAGTAATATGGGGCTAAAAAGAAAGGCATTTGGGAGTAGAGTAAAAATTTGCCCAGTAACCGAGCAGGGGTAAACTTTTCACACATCAATGAGTGCTTTTCGATTCAAGTTGAGTTTATCAACGATAAGGTCCCTTTTTCATAGACGAGTCCGAACGGCGTGCCGCAGTGCGACACCTCTTTAGGGAGAATTTTTTACATGACCATGCATGGTCGGGTACTTCACAAATGTCGCCAGCATTAAGAGGGGATAATCAACGCCTTAAATTTTGTCCGAAGTTCCGCCAGCGTTCGAACGCAGGCGTTCAGCGTCATAGGCGGACATAGGCTACAGTAGCACGATATCCACATTCAGGGCGAAGTGTCTGCACCCTAAATAGATATTAGAGAGTTAAATAAGGCGAAGCGGAGCGCGCCCTGTCCAGCTAGTTTGCTATATATATCAGGGTATGCATTCTTCGGGAATTGTCAAGCATTTGTGACTAAGCAGAGAAACATTTGGGCCATCAATAGTTTCGAATCATTTATATAGAGCCATAAGAGTAGGAAAGACTCTTAGAAGGAACCCCTTTACTATCAGGCATATTTTTCTTTGATATTTTATGGAAAATTAATTTTTTTCCGTTATTTTTATATAAAAACCCTCTCAATTCTCTTATTTATGCGCCATATGAACCATGTACTCGTATTCATTTCATCATTTCTTCCCCCATTTCTCCATTTGAGTGATATACGCCAGAGGCCAATGGCTTGTGTCAAACTCATGGCAAATGTTTTTCAACATTTCAAAACCATACGTTTCCCGGTCTATAGATTTTGTTTCGCAAGAAAATGTGATTAATTGCGTGGGGCATTATTGGTACACGTTCTTATTGGTGTACGTTTTGTTGAGGTTTTCTATTCTCTTTTCGCTTTTTTTATCATTCTTAAAGTGGGATAAACAAAAAAAATCCTCTACAAACAAATCCATTGATTCGCATTCCTTACCCTAGGATATATTTGCTAAGGCAGAGCGTTCACTTTAGCGCTTTCATAAACAAAGGCGGGAAAAAAAGCAAGGCAAAATGGCAATTTAAAGAAAAAAAAGAAACGAAATGAATCCATGTTCCCCCTTATCACTCATACCAAGGCCTTGGAAGATGATTTAAAAGAGATTATCATTTTTTGTTTCGCGTACGCTTTTTTTTTAATCTTTCTCCTCTGGCGCTATATACGCAATTTGCCAGCCACCCACCATTTGAAACAAGTGAAAGCCATCTTTTGTTTTCCGTTTTAGAGGGGGAAGTGTGGGAAGAATTTTTCGCTACAAAATAAATTTCAATGATATTGGCAAATAATATACAACTGATTGATATGTGATTAATTTTCGTATTTTATTTTTTTTTTTTTGAAGTTGATTGGAATATTTGCAAAATACTCGCTCTAACAACGTTGTCTATTCATTGAACTTGCATGTTAGCAAATAAGCAACGAAACTCCCTTAGAATTAGTCTATGGAACTAGAAAACAATGTCGATGGATGTCTATGACTAGAATGGGAGTGTAGTATAGGAGAAATAAGTTCCTCAAGGCAAGGGCCTTATTTATGGCCGCAGATTTTTTAGAGCTCTTTTTACCCTACACCACATCTGGGGAACAGGGTGTCATACTTTATTATAAGAAGGAGACTATCGAGACATTGTTAAGTACAACTGTCTGTCCGTTTATTCGACTGTTTTTCTTTCCATGTATTCTTGTACAGTTCGTATTTGTTATCCCGTTACCATATGTATTTTTTTTTTTTACATTTAGATATAGCTGACATATAGATCCTTGATCCGATATGTCCTATTATTGCTGCAGTAGCCACAATTTCTGATCTGTACAAAATTTAGCATGAAGTGTTTTATTTTACGTCCTAAGATGTGTGTATAATTTGATCTAAATTACTTAAAATTTACATGTGCCTTCCATATACAATGGCACAGATAAGTCTACGAACCTTTTCGAAAATAGCAGTTTCGTTAACTGACAGTTACGTTATGAGGATATAATAGAGCCCAAATAATTTAAACTATTCCTTAGACTGATGACCATTGTAGATAGTTTTAGCAACATTCGATATTTGGCAGAAAAATTCCATTTCAAAAAATGGGTTTTTTTAGTGGGGTATGTAGACTTTTCTGTGCTACTGTATATGTTCTAGTCTATAAAGCGTAAAGGAGCTTCTGCAGTAGACCCAATTTAAGTCCTATCGTAAGAAAATGTTGAATGGTTCTTTTCGATAATATCAATACGTAGTCAAGATTAAAGCCTGACTACATTTTGACATAGGTTCTATGTATTAAAAATAGTTCGTGCACTCGTTGGTATAGGCTAAAATATGGACTGCTTCGCCCGACTTTGCTTTTTATTAATTTAATTATTAGGTTCCTTGTTCCAGCTGAAAACCCTAGGCTTTGATTTTGCTTCTATTAAGAGTTGAAAGCAAAATAAAAACCTTTTTAAAACGTTATGGCATATGCTTTTATATTTTTGATAATTTTTTAAAATTCCGATACATTTTTAAAATTTCAATAAATATATAAAGTTTAAATAAATCCATTCCTTTGCGCTTCTTTCAATAAATATCGATGAATTTTGGAAATTTTGAAAATTTGGATAATTTTTGAAAATTTTGATAAATTTTAAAAACTTCGATAAATTTTCAAAATTTCGATAAATTATGATATATTTTTAAAATTTCGATAAATTTTCAATATTTCGATAAATTTTGATACATATTGATAAATTTTGAAAATTTCAATTAATTTTGAAAATTTCGATAAATTTTGAAAATTTCGATATATGTTGAAAATTTCGATAAGTTTTGAAAATTCGATATATTTTGAAAATTTCGATAAATTTTGAAATATTCGATTTATTTTGAAAATTTCGATATATTTTAAAAATTTTCTTATATATTGAAAATTTCGATAAATTTTGAAAATTTCGATAAATTTTTAAAATTCAATAAATTTTGATAATTTTGATAGTTTGGAAATTTCGATAAATTTTGAAAGTTTCGATATATTTTGAAAATTTTGATATATTTTGAAAATTTCGATAGAGTTCGATTTTTCGATTTTTGATTTATTTTGAAAATTTCGATAAATGTTGAAAATTCGATATATTTTTAAAGTTTCGAAAAATTCTAAAACTTTTGATATTTTGAAAATTTCGATAAATTTTGAAAATTCGATATATTTTGAAAATTTCGATAAATTTTTAAATTTTTGATTTATTTTGAAATTTTTGATTTATTTTGAAAATTTCGATAAATTTTGAAATTTTCGATGAAATTTTAAATTTTTGATAAATTTTCGATATATTTTAAAATTTTCTATAAATTTTGAAAATTTCGATAAATTATGAAATTTTCTATAAATTTTAACTTAATTCTAGGGTTCCTTGTCCCAGCTGAAACCCCTAGGCTTTGATTTTGCTTCTATTTAGAGTAGAAAATAAAATAGAAACTTTTTTTCAAGTTAAGGCATATGTGGTGTGCTAAAATACATTGGGCAGGTAACAGTAAAGCTTCATCATCAGTCCGCTAAACTCCAAAAAGATTACATGCTTCCATCTACTCACTAATTAGTGAGCAGTTCAATAGCAGAAGCATGGCTCATTGAGACGAACATTATATTATATAAGGGGACCTTTTTTCGATCGCAATAAGAAAAGTAAACAACCAACGACAAATTTTTAAACTTTTAAAATATTTTTAAAATTTTCATAAATTTTTTAAATTCCGATACATTTTAAAAATTTCAATAAATTTTTAAAGTTTCAATAAATTTTAAAAATTTTGATAAATTTTGAAAATTTCGATAAATTTTTAAAATTTTGATAGATGTATAAAATATCGATAAATTCTAAAAATCAATACATTCTAAAATTTCGATAATTTTTTTTTAAATTCCGATATATGATTTTTGGTTGTTTCGAGACGAGCTCAATGATCGGAGATTGGAAATGGAAAAGGAAAACCAGAGATAGCAACCAACACACCAACCACAATGGGATGCGTTTCGTCTTTGGTTAGAAGACTTTTTAACCATATTAGGTGTGATGACTTCAAAGGCCGTGCGTCGGTATGTTGTATTTGAATCGTATTAATTGCGAAAACTAATCTATGATACAATTACCACATTAACCACGCTCGACAACCCTGTCTATTAGCTGTACTATCTCCCAATGCATGTATTTTTGGGTAATGACAGACTTTTTCTGTGGAAATTACACTTCTTCCGTACTTCATATGATTTGGTGCATCCGTTGGAAGTTGTATTGATGGCTTCGAACGCCATAAAACGGCGAAACATTTTTAAAAGTTCCAAAAATTTTTAGTTTCAATGAAATTTGAAAATTTCGATAAATTTCTATAAATTTTGAAAATTTCAACTAATTTTAAAATTTTTGAAAATTTTTTAAAATTTCGATATATTTTGAAAATTTCGAAAAATTTCGATAAATTTTGAAAATTTCGATACATTCTAAAAATTTCGATAATTTTCGATATATATATATATATATACACCAATCACGACAATATGGGATTCAAATGAAAAGTATTTAAGATAATAAAACGTATCTGATATCCAATTGTCGGACAAAGTGGTTAGGGGACCACCCCAAAACATCCCTAAATCGGACATATTGACCGACTATGGCAATGTGGGACTCAAATGAAAGGTATTTGCGAATGGAATACGAATTTGATATCAAAATGTGGCACCAAGTTTCTGGAGGTCCACCCCTTTCCCAAAACACGCCCCAAACAAGACTTTATTACTGATCATGGCAATATGGGGCTCAAATAAAAGGTATTTGAGTGTAGAATGCGAATCTAATATCCCAATGTGGGACCAAGTGTTTGGGGGTTGGCCCCTTCCCAAATATACCCCCCAAAGAGGACAAATTTACGACCATCGCAATATGGGGTTCAAATAGAGGTCTGTGAGAGTAAAGTACGAATCTGATATCAATGTATTGAAAAGGGTGTCTATGGGGCCAACCCACCCTTCGGACCTCTAGCTTCTTCTGTAGAGAAAGTACCAAATGGTACGAAAGTGTACGAATTTTAAGCATAACATTTATTCACCCATCATATATTTCGTACATCCTAAATTTGGTACTTCTAGCTCCATCTACAAAGAAAAATATTGTACCAATTTTGTTACAAAAATTTTAGAATTGTGAAAAAATCATTTAATGGAGCATCATATATTTCTAAGTTTTACCTAAATCCCAAATTGCAGTCCTCTAATTGCATCTGCATAGAATGTACCAAATGGTACCGATATTGGTACCAAAATGTACGAGTTTTGAATAGATCATTTAGTCATGTCTTTCAAGTAAAATTTCAAAATTCTACCTTTATCCATTCGTCCTGTAGAAAGTTCACCCATATTGTACCTTTTTGGTACTTTTTTTAGTACCTTAATGTAGAAGTTTCCAAAAACTCTTATAGTCACCCAACTAAGGTTGCCATGGCGTTAATAATTTCCAAAATTCAAAGCTCTAGTTCAATTTAAAAAGAAAGTACAAATAGTACCAATAGGGGTACTAAACATACTATTTCGCTCACTTTCGATACGATTTTGGGAAATTTGAGCCTAAGAAGATTATTCTAGCCCTCTCCGTTAGCGCTGGGCAAATATGTACCATTTCGTCCTGTTCGGTACTTTTAGTACCTTAACGTATGAATAACACCAAATCCAGTCTTATCCCGTGCCTATGACCCAAGACCAACATTTGGGCAACATTTCATGATTCTAGCTTTAGCCGTTTGGGCTGGGCGATGATAGATTTTTTTCAAAATATGTTTTTCATAAAAAATTTTGAAAAAATACATAAAAAATTTCGTCTAAAGAATTTATAAACTATTTTTTTTTTTTTTTTTTTGATTTCCCTGAAATTAAATTTGCATAGAAAATTTCCTAGAATTTTGGGAATCTGAAAACGAATTTTCATACAATTTGTCCCAAATTGCTCTCTGTAGCATCCCTTTTTCCTTATACATAAAAGTAAAGATAATTAAGTCACGAATAATTTATGCCAATCAAAATCAAAAAATTGTTAAAATATGTCAATATTTTATGCAAATAAGCAAAATTTTTCCTTGCAGCAATATTGAGTTTAATAATTGTCTCTAGACCCCATCCACTCTTATGTAAGGCATCCAACTAAAAACAAAATCTGAATTAATTTCCACCACTTGAAGAAATCAATTTTGGAAAATTTTATAAATTATCGATAAAACCCATTATGGCAATATACCAAGGAATCGCCTTAGAATCTCAATTGGTAGAAAATTTGTATCTGACAATTGCGACAACATAATGCCCAGCTTCTGGCATTCTCAATCATCGATAGCAAATATGCAAATCAGATTTAAAAAGCCCTTAAGAAGCAACAAACACAACAACAACTGACAAAAATCCCCTTGGCTGAATATCATCAACGTTGAAGAGGCTTTTCATAATAAAAACAAAAACAAAGAAAAAGACAATCAACACACAACTCACCCCTCCTCTCTCAGCTACACTCCTCCACACATACATACCATATTTAAAACACATTGATTGATTGTGTATTATTATTGATACAACTTTGCATGTAAATGACTTAATATGATTGAGCGTATGAATGGAAGACAATACTCTCAACAGCAGCAGCAACAACAACAACAGCAGCAATGGCACAATCATCTTATGCATGTTATGCTTTGAAGTCCCAGCCGTAAAGAGAGCCTCAGAGATGGGCATAAGAAATTCATTGAAATTTCACACAAATGAGAGCAGTCAAAGGCAGCAGAGATTTTAAAATCACACACACACATTGAAGAGTTGCTTGATGACTGAGAAGCGTTGGGTGGTGTGGGTATTGTGATGAATGAGCAGCATGTCAAGAAAATTATAAATATGTTTTTTTTTTTATTCTTTCGCTCCTGAAGTGATTGTGACAGATTTATCGCAAAAGAGCCGTTTAAAAGACAGCAGCAGCAGCAGCGGCACTCAAAACCAAGCAACACTTTAATGTGAGCCAACAAGGCTGCCGAGAGACAAGACACAAATGTGTCTCTTTTTGACATTTTAAAGGAAAGTGCCTGAAAGCAAATTGTAAGATTGACTTTTTTTTGGGGGGGAGGGGGGGTAGCTTTGTCAAACAGTAGAAGTTACAATGGGATAACATGGAAAGCCATATTTGTATACAATCCGATTACACTATGTAACACAACATTGAGGTCTGGTGATGGTGATGATGATGGTGAAAAGTTCAAGAAGCCAAGTGAAAGGGCATATCTTGGTAGTCATGTGTTGAAAGCACTCTACTATCCTCTTGATTTGATTTTGCCGATACTTTGAATGTTCGTATGTTGGGCACTATGTAGACGGGCCGTAGGCTCGAAACGGGACCTGAATCCGAAGATAGTCCACTGGCTCTACAGGAGCGTGATTAGACCAATACTTACTTACGCCTCAGTAGATTGGTGGACTGCTATGGAGAAAAAGTGCAACATAAGGACCTTACAACAGGTTCAGAGAACATGTTGTCTTGGCATAGGCGGAGCAATGAGGACCACTCCCAATAGGGCACTGGAGGCTATTTTAGATATCCGACCCATTGACATACAGATTATGTATGAGGCAGCCACTGTGGCTATGAGACTTAAGGCGATGGGAGTATAGATTGAGGATGAGAGCAGCTCATACCATTGCGGTATAATCGAGGCGACGATAGGAAACCGGGAAGGAAGGGAAGAGGTTTCCGATCGGATGAGATGAACCTTGAGGTCGGGTGCGAGGCACTGCTGCCAGTGGTACAGACTCGGGTATACGGGACCATAGTTTTGCCATCTGGAAGATCATGTTACACGGATGGATCAAAGCTAGAGGACAGAATGGGCCTGGGGGTCTACATTGAGAACCCAGGGACTGAGATCTGTTTCAGACTGCCTGACCTTAATACGGTCCGGTGCAGACGGAGATCCAGGCAATCAATGAATGCCTGAAGTGGTGTGGTGCTAAAGCGAGAACGCCGAGTATGAATAACTTTACCGACAGTAAAACTGCCATAAGGGCAATAACAACCAAGAAGGTAAGGTCACGCACAACTAAGCCAGTAATCGGCTTGTTGTGCGCTCTAAGCCGATTACTGGCTTAGGTGTATATCCATAGTGACATAGGCGGATTAATATCTGCACCCTCTTTCCAACTGATACAGATAGTGTGCTTGGGATAGGGAAAGAACATTTTTCCTAGCTGCTAGTGAACTACGATGGCGGTAAAGAGGTTATCGCATAACCAATCCCTGATGTTTGTAGAGAATGATTACCTCGGAATGAGGTGCAAGTAGCAGTAACCCGACTAAAGAACAACAAGGCAGCAGGAGCCGATGGGTTGGACGCTGAACTATTTAGGACCGTAGGCGACACGCTGAAAAGGCGTTGGCATCAGCTCGTCTGCGCGAACTGGCTTGAAGAACGCATACCCGATTATTGGAACCTC
>NC_081556.1:138002233-138052233 GCF_963082655.1 Stomoxys calcitrans | reverse complement strand
CTCAACTTGAACAAAGAAGCCAACAGAATTGGTTAAATAAGAGAGGGGTAGAGTAGCATATCTGCACAAAACCATTTTGTGTTAATTTCAAGTAAATTCACTTACATTGTTATTTTCGATATGGATGCAAGGACTAAACTTTTGAAATATTCCACAACACTCAAAACAACAACAACAGCAACAGCGACGAAGACTGCATTGCTAGCCATTGGACTGGGAAATGTTTGAAGGAAAATGTCTGTCACGTTCGACCTCATGCGTATCAGGAAATCGCATTGAAGGAAGCAAGAGATTTTCGCAGAGCATGGCAATTTTTCCACCCCCCCCCCTCCTTCACGACAAGCCTGGGAATTTTAAATTCAATAACAGGAAAACAAATTACATTTCAATATCAGCTTTGCTAGCTTTCGCTCTTCTTTGGCCATCCGTTTGGGCTTCTGTGTTTCTGGTCGCTCCGTCCCCCAAGGAATTTGGTTAAAAATTCTGAAAGTATAAAATTAATTAAGTTTCTTTTTTTTTCTTGTGGCGGTTAAATCAAGAGAACTTGTTTAGAAAACTTTCCATGTTGTTAATACACTTTAAAAAAAATATTGAAAGAAAAAGGGATAAATAAAAATTCCAAACAAACTTCTACAGGGTCTGATTGGAAAACATGATGATAGACTAAATGTTGCAAGTTACGATTTCTGCTGAAGCTGTGAGGACGTCGAGGAAACCACAAAACATCTGCTGTAGCGGTCGTGCACTGGCAATAAGATGTCTCACTTTAGGTTCTTATCTTTCTGAGGACTTTTCTCACTAAGCGCATGTAATAAGGCTTTGTAAAGCAATCTGGCTGATTCACAGTAGGCAACTATAAGGCATCATTCTTCTCAAGTATCTGTACCATCATTGCATACTGTCACTAAAACCTCAAATTTTAGAAAATTTCTTGACAGAAATCAAATTTTGACAAAATCGTAGATGATGACCCAGCACCCAAACAATGTGGATCGTGTCAACCTCAGAGAAGGCCCTAATCTCCTTTTTACACTCCATGAATGTTCGTGACCTTACCTGATGGACAGTTTACTATCCGTAAAGATGTTCACACTCAACGTCCTCGCGTTAACACCACACCACCTCACGCATACCATGATCGCCCAGATCTCCTCCTGCAGGACTGTGTTATGGTCAGGCAGCCGGAAACAGTTCTCAGTCTCTGAATTCCAAATGTAGACCACCCGGTCCATTGTGTTCTCTAGCTTTGATCCATCCGTGTAGCATGAACTTCCAGTTGACAATACCAGAGTTCCAACAATCCAAGACTATGCCGCTGGCAGAAGTGCCTCGCACTAGACCTCAAGTTTCATCTCTGGATTGGAAACCTCTTCTATTCCTTTTAAGATTTCCCATCGTAGCCTCGATTATACCGCTAGTGTATGACCTGCTCCTATTCTCTATCCATTCTTTCATCACCTTAAGTCTCATAGCCGCAGTGGCTGACTAAGACTCAATCTGTATGTATATGGGTCGGGTGGAATACCCTATAGTGCTCTAGTAGGCGCGGTCCTCATCGCTATGCCTATGCCAGGTCAACGTATTCTCTGAACCTGTTGTATTATCCTTACGTTGTACTTTTTCTCAATCGCTGCCTACCAAACTACTGAGGTGTAAGTAAGTATTGATCTAATTATGATCTTGTACAGCCACTGGACTAAACCCAGATTCATAGCCTCAGATTCATATTCATTTCATTTCGTTTCGTTTCGTTTCGTTCCATTTCATTTCAATTCATTTCATTTCATCTCATTTCATTTTATTTCATCTCATTTCATTTCATTTTATTTCATTTCATTTCATTTCATTTCATTTCATTTCATTTCATTTCATTTCATTTCATTTCATTTCATTTCATTTCATTTCATTTCATTTCATTTCATTTCATTTCATTTCATTTCATTTCATTTCCATTCCATTCCATTTCATTCCATTCCATTCCATTCCATTCCATTTCGTTCCATTTCATTCCATTCCATTTCATTCCATTCCATTCCAATATATTCCATTCCATTTCATTCCACTCCAATTTATTCCATTTCATTCCATTCCATTTCATTCCATTCCATTTCATTCCATTCCATTTCATTTCATTTCGTTTGGTTTCATTTCATTTCATTTCCATTCCATACCATTGCATTGCATTCCATTCCATTCCATTCCATTCCATTCCATTCCATTCCATTCCATTCCATTGCATTGCATTGCATTGCATTGCATTCCATTCCATTCCATTCCATTCCATTTCATTTCATTCCATTCCATTCCATCGCATTGCATTGCATTGCATTGCATTGCATTGCATTGCATTGCATTGCATTGCATTGCATTGCATTGCATTGCATTGCATTGCATTGCATTGCATTGCATTGCATTGCATTGCATTGCATTGCATTGCATTGCATTGCATTGCATTGCATTGCATTGCATTGCATTGCATTGCATTGCATTGCATTGCATTGCATTGCATTGCATTGCATTGCATTGCATTGCATTGCATTGCATTGCATTGCATTGCATTGCATTGCATTGCATTGCATTGCATTGCATTGCATTGCATTGCATTGCATTGCATTCCATTCTATTCCATTCCATTCCATTCCATTCCATTCCATTCCATTCCATTCCATTCCATTCCATTCCATTCCATTCCATTGCATTGCATTGCATTGCATTGCATTGCATTCCCTTCCCTTCCCTTCCCTTCCCTTCCCTTCCCTTCCCTTCCCTTCCCTTCCCTTCCCTTCCCTTCCCTTCCCTTCCCTTCCCTTCCCTTCCCTTCCCTTCCCTTGCCTTGCCTTGCCTTCCCTTCCCTTCCCTTCCCTTCCCTTCCCTTCCCTTCCCTTCCCTTCCCTTCCCTTCCCTTCCCTTCCCTTCCCTTCCCTTCCCTTCCCTTCCCTTCCCTTCCCTTCCCTTCCCTTCCCTTCCCTTCCCTTCCCTTCCCTTCCCTTCCCTTCCCTTCCCTTCCCTTCCCTTCCCTTCCCTTCCCTTCCCTTCCCTTCCCTTCCCTTCCCTTCCCTTCCCTTCCCTTCCCTTCCCTTCCCTTCCCTTCCCTTCCCTTCCCTTCCCTTCCCTTCCCTTCCCTTCCCTTCCCTTCCCTTCCCTTCCCTTCCCTTCCCTTCCCTTCCCTTCCCTTCCCTTCCCTTCCCTTCCCTTCCCTTCCCTTCCCTTCCCTTCCCTTCCCTTCCCTTCCCTTCCCTTCCCTTCCCTTCCCTTCCCTTCCATGGCATCCACAACTTTCGATCTACCTCATTATTCAAAGCTTCTTGTGTCTCCCTGATTGTAGTCCTTGAGCCGTGTTTATCCCAATAAATTTCCCCTTGCAGTCGTAATCCTGTTGACAATTTTGCTGAATTTTCATACAATGATTCCAATAGACCCCTACACGTTCTGAATATGGTGAAGATTATACTATAGCTACCATATAGACCAATCACCCATTTTATGGTGTAGGACAAAAAATTCTATTAGACCCCTCGATGTCCCTGGCGAGTTTGGTCTTGGATGTCCAAAGTTCAATCCGGCCAAACTAATGCGTTATTACTTGTTGATACAACTATTTTCGTCTATCATCATCTATCATCTAACTTCTAAGTGTAGTATTTGTGTATGTATGTGTAAGTTTTTTTAGGATATACATGTATAAGAAGGTGCAGTGGTTGTAGTTGTTGGTTCATTAAAAGTTTTTGTTTCGCAATTTTTGTATTGAGCGAGACTAGACAGAGAATTGGTGGGGTCTTCATGAAACCAATGACAAAAGTTTGGCTTCTTAATAGCATTAACTTGCAACAAGCTGACAATTTACTTTAAATTGATTTCAATTGTCAATTTGTGTCGTGCTAAAATCCCGAGAAAAGTTAGAACCAAATTAAAGTTTTCTTTAAGAAACAAAACGAGGGGGAAAAAAATATTTTAAAAATTTAATTAAAAAGCAAATATTTAATGTGGCTAAAAGCAACTAGCTTACTAGCTTTTTATATCGTATGCTAAAGTACCTTAATTGCAAGATCGGTCATATTGGCAACTATTATTAAAAATCGTTTGTCTGAATCTGGTTTTAGATGGATATCAAGGGGCTTAAAGCAACACTCTGTTCCCTGCTCCCAATATAGGGAGGTCGTTTTATGTGAGTGCAAATCCTATATGTACACCGATCTTCCACGTTCACAGCTTAACCTGCGAATGGATAAAGTAAAGATCTGTTCAAGATATCAGCCCAATACCTCCTATTTTTAAAGAATGTAGAGTGATAACAACGAACAGACGGACGGTAGAATGGCGTACAAAGAAACAGACAGGCACACGGATAAGCAAACAGAGAGAAAGATGGACGAACAGATAAATGGACTGCTGAACAGACAATCAGACAGAAGGGCGGGAAGTGGACGGTCAAGCACATGGATAGTCTTATGCACGGACGCACTGCGGGATAGAGACAAAAAAGGAAGTAAAACATGAGTTATTTCAAAACGGGTAGAGATAACTCTTGAATTTTGAATGATTAGAGTTGAGATGCTGTCAAGGCTCCGGGCGCGTCGTAATTTTTTTCTCGATTCTATCCCCGGGAAGAAAGGACGGTCAAAGATAGGTGGAACAACGGAAGCACGGACGGAAATGAACGAAAGGACAGATGGAGGAAGGGACAGATGGACGAAAGGACAGATGGACGAAAGGACAGATGGACGAAAGGGCAGATGGACGAAAGGACAGATGGACGAAAGGAAAGATGGACGAAAGGTCAGATGGACTAAAGGACAGATGGACGAAATAACAAATGGACGAAATAACAAATGGACGAAAGGACAGATTGACGAAATGACAGATGGACGGACGGACAGATGGACGAAAGGACAGATGGACGAAAGGACAGATGGACGGACGGACAGATGGACGAAAGGACAGATGGACGAAAGGACAGATGGACGAAAGGACAGATGGACGAAAGGACAGATGGACGAAAGGACAGATGGACGAAAGGACAGATGGACGAAAGGACAGATGGACGAAAGGACAGATGGACGAAAGGACAGATGGACGAAAGGACAGATGGACGAAAGGACAGATGGACGAAAGGACAGATGGACGAAAGGACAGATGGACGAAAAGACAGATGGACGAAAGGACAGATGGACGAAAAGACAGATGGACGAAAGGACAGATGTACGAAAGGACAGATGGACGAAAGGACAGATGGACGAAAGGACAGATGGACGAAAGGACAGATGGACGAAAGGACAGATGGACGAAAGGACAGATGTACGAAAGGACAGATGGGCGAAAGGACAGATGGACGAAAGGACAGATGGACGGACAGATAGATGGACGAAGGGACAAATGGACGAAAGGACTGATGGACGAAAGGACAGCTGGACGAAAGGACAGATGGACGAAAGGACAGATGTACGAAAGGACAGATGGGCGAAAGGACAGATGGACGAAAGGACAGATGGACGGACAGATAGATGGACGAAAGGACAGATGGACGGACAGATAGATGGACGGACAGATAGATGGACGAAAGGACAGATGGACGAAAGGACAGATGGACGAAAGGACAGATGGACGAAAGGACAGATGGACGAAAGGACAGATGGACGAAAGGACAGATGGACGGACGGACAGATTGATGAAAGGACAAATGGACGAAAGGACAGATGGACGAAAGGACAGATGGACGAAAGGACAGATGGGCAAAAGCACATTTGAACGGAAGGACAGATGGACGGACAAATAGATAGATGGACGAACGGAAATATTGACAAAGAGACGAACAGACAGACAGCCGGATGGATGGACGGACCGGCAGACATACGAAAATCATTAAATCATCTTAAAATTTTACTGCGATCAATGATATATTGGGTTGCCCAAAAAGTAATTGCGGATTTTTTAAAAGAAAGTAAATGCATTTTTAATAAAACTTAGAATGAACTTTAATCAAATATTTTTTTTTTACACTTTTTTCTAAAGCAAGCTAAAAGTAACAGCTGATAACTGACAGAAGAAAGAATGCAATTACAGAGTCACAAGCTGTGAAAAAATTTGTCAACGCCGACTATATGAAAAATCCGCAATTACTTTTTGGGCAACCCAATATTTCTAGGGTCCGGAATCAATATTTCGATGTGTTGCAAACAGAATTACAAAATGGGGTTTTCAACAAGGACGCTACAGAAGTAGGCCGATAAGGACAGCAAACGAAGCCATATTTTATACGGCTCTATTGACATTGCTCTTCAGCTAAATTTGCCATTTCCTGATGAAAAGATAAACGAGCCGAAATTTTTAAAATTTACTACCGATATTTGGAGAATCATCAACGTTGAAAATCATCTTCAGCGATTAGGCTCAATAAGCAAATTATGCGTTATCCACACGTACTCCATCAGAGTCATCCCGAACAAATTACGGTTTGGTGCGGTTTATGGGCTGGCGGCGTCATTGGGTTGTACTTCTTCAATAATGCTCAAGACTGACACGTTACTGTGAATGGGAATCGCTACCGTTCAATGATAACAGAATATTCTTGGTCCAAATTGAATGATATGGACTTGGAGGACAGGTGTTTTCAACAGGACAGAGCCACAAGCCACACGGCGAATGTCATTTATTGAAAACGAAGTTTATTGGAAACCAAATTTGGAGAATGTGCTATCTCACAAAATAGTTCATTCGATTGGAAGATTCCGTCGGGCGACTTGACGCCGTTATACTATTGGGTTGCCCAAAAAGTAATTGCGGATTTTTTAAAAGAAAGTAAATGCATTTTTAATAAAACTTAGAATGAACTTTAATCAAATATACTTTTTTTACACTTTTTTTCTAAAGCAAGCTAAAAGTAACAGCTGATAACTGACAGAAGAAAGAATGCAATTACAGAGTCACAAGCTGTGAAAAAATTTGTCAACGCCGACTATGTGAAAAATCCGCAATTACTTTTTGGGCAACCCAATATATGCTTTGAAGCTACTTCAAGTCTATGGTCTATGCCAACAATTCAGCGACGATTGATGAACTTCGTACGAATTTCGAACCCTAGTTGCATCAATATCGTCTAATTTATGCTTGAAAACCACCGAAAATTGGGTGCAGTGTCTGGACTTTTGCTAGCGTGTCTGTGGTGGTCATGCAAAAGAAAGCAACCTCTCCTATGGTGTTGGTGGTAGACCATCATTTTCTATTTTACTAAACTTAAAATTTCAAAAACAAAATCCTTAAATTCAAATGCTGTGAAAATGAGTCTTGGTTATTTCTCGCTTTACACTCTTTAGTTTTTATTTAATTTCACAATGCATGTCCAACGAATGAAACGAATTCAATTTGCATAATTCCATTAGGCGAGCATACGCAGCACTTGGGCACTTGCCTGGCATCAAAAGAAAAATGAAGAAAAATTCTAATCAGCACTTTCATGATTACAACACTGGCAAGTGCTCAGAATTGCCTTGTCCATTTAAATTTTCCAGGCCAATAATTCCAACTGCTAGCCTCAACACCGCTTCCGTTTCCCCCCCTCATATCATGGGGGGTAAGCAAGAGTAATAAATTGTATTGTGTATTATTATATTTTAAACTATTGATCTAATTTTGTATAAAGTCACATCCAATGGCATATTATCCACTTGTAAGCATTTCATAGAGCCTCAACTATCATTATCGGTGGCTATAAAGTCCACTTTCACCTTTTGATGGCATCCTATTCATGACTATTTTTCTCTTTTGCTCTTTTATTTTTTCCAATAACCATTGTAGGTATCATCAATCGGGGCGATTCCTTTCGTCGACGCCGTTCGCGCAGTAATAGTTTGGCTCCAGTCAGTCCCATTCATCCACGCATAGGAGCTTTGGCCGGCTGCACGGACATGGACATGGGCATGCAGGAGGGCGGCGGCCATGCCCCTGCCCAGGTGGAAGTGTTTCATGTGGAGATGTTGGGAGCAGCGGGTGCGGGAAAACAGTCATTAGTTTCACAATTTCGCACTTCAGACTGTATTAATGCGTACGATGGTCCAGGTAAGCACACACACACACACGCACACACACCCATGCACATAAAGACACTTGTATATGTATTGAGGAAAACACCACAGCGCGGAAAGCAGAGAAACAGTGTAGCAATTGCGTTGCTTTCTCCACTCAACGCATGAAGTGGGCCAAACTATTTATATGGCTGTACGTTCTAAAGGCTGAAAATGTGTGTTGAAGAGCAAAGAGAGTGAGATTAAGGATGAAAGATGAATTCATTACATTGTCTCAACCATGACACACACACACACACACAGAAAGGGTATAGATGTGCAGACAGAATGTGCTGTTGTGCCATTTTTCGCAAAGACAAAGCGAATAGCTGCCGCAGCATAATGAAGTACCTGAATTTGAATAATTTTATGAAAGTTTGCACAAAGCAACTGTGTCAGTGAGTGGTTTGCTTGAGGTATTTTAATTTAGATCATGAAACTTGTTGACTCTTCCACAACAGCGTTTGATTGTTTGAAGAGCTGGCCGTTTGGTTACTTTACATTCAGCAAACTACTAAAGACGCTTAAGAAATTAATAAATTTAAGTGCAGGTCAAAGTTTTAAGATATTAGAAGAATTCACCGAATTGCAATGGCATTCCCTAAAAATAAAAAATAAAAATAAAAAAGTAATCTTATATACCCTCCACCATGGACGCCATTTGTCGAGTTCTTTTCCCAAAAGCTCTTTTCAAGCGAACAAAGGATAAAAGAAAAGAATTGTTATGATAATTGAAATGTGTTAAAATTGAGCCAAATCGAATAAGAATTGCCCCCTTTAGGGGCTCAAAAAGTAAAAAAAAAAGAGATTGGTTTATAGGGGAGCCGTATCACGCTATAGACCGATTCAGACCATATTTGACACGTATGTTGGAGGTCATGGGAGAAGCCGTTGTACAAAATTTTCAGCCAAATCGGATAATCAACCAAATCGGATAATAATTGCGCCCTCTAGAGGTTCCAGAAGTCAAGATCCCAGACCGATTTATATGACAGCTATATCAGGTTATGATTTCAACCATACTTAGCACAGTTGTTGGAAATCATAACAAAACACGTCATGCAAAATTTCAACCAAATCGCATAGGAATTACGCCCTCTAGAGGCTCAAGAAGTCAAGACCCCAGATCGGTTTATATGACAGCTATATCAGGTAATGGGCTGATTTGATCCATACTTAGCACAGTATTTGGAAGTTACAACAAAACACGTCATGCAAAATTTCAGCCAAAACGGATAGGAATTACGCCCTCTATTGGCTCAAGAAGTCAAAACCCCAGATCGGTTTGTATGACAGCTATATCAGGTTATGAACTGAGATGATCCATACTTAACACAGTTGTTGGAAGTCATAACGAAACACCTCATGCCCAATTTCAGCCAAATCGAATACGAATTGCGCCCTCTAGAGGCTCAAGAAGTCAAGACCCCAGATCGGTTTACATGACAGCTATGTCAGGTTATGAACCGATTTGAACCATGCTTAGCACAATTGTTAGAAGTCATAACGAAAAACGTCTCCAAAATTTCAGCCAAAACGGATAGGAATTACGCCCTCAAGCGGCTCAAAAAGTCAAGATCCCAGATCGGTTTATATGACAGCTATATCAGGTTTTGAACCGATTTGAACCATACTTAGCACAGTATTTGGAAGTTACAACAAAACACGTCATGCAAAATTTCAGCCAAAACGGATAGGAATTTCGCCCTCTAGAGGCTCAAGAAGTCAAGACCCCAGATCGGTTTATATGACAACTATATCAGGTTTTGAACCGATTTGAATCATACTTAGCACAGTATTTGAAAGTTACAACAAAACAAGCCATGCAAAATTTCAGCCATATCGGATAGGAGTTGCGCCCTCTATAGGCTTAAGAAGTCAATACCCCAGATCGGTTTCTATGACAGCTATATCAGGTAAAATACCGATTTGAACCATACTTAGCACAGTTATTAGAAGTCATAACGAAAAACGTCATGCAAAATTTCAGCCAAAACGGATAGGAATTACGCCCTCTAGAGGCTCAAGATGTCAAGACCCCAGATCGGTTTATATTACAGCTATATCAGGTTATAGACCGATTTAAACCTTGCTTAGCACAGTGCTTATATACAGTGCTTATATACGAATCACGTCATGCAAAATTTCAGCCACATCGGATAGAAATTGCTCCCTCTAGAAGCTCAAGAAGTCAGGACCCCAGATCGGTTATATGACAGCTATATCAGGTTATGAACATATTTCAACCATACTTAGCACAGTTGTTGGAAGTCATAACAAAACAAGTCATGCAAAATTTCAGTCAAATTGCGTACAAATTGCTCCCTCTAGAAGCTCAAGAAGTCAAGACCCCAGATCGGGTTATATGACAGCTATATCAGGTTAAGAACGGGTTCGAACTATACTTACCCCAGTTCTTGGAAATCATAATAAAAACACCTCAGCCATATTGGATGATAATTGCAGCCTTCAGCGGCTCAAGAAGTCAAGATCCCAAATCGGTTTACATGGCAGCTATATCAAAATATGGACCGATATGGCCCATTTACAGTCCCAACCGACCTACACTAATAAAAAGTATTTGCGCAAAATTTCAAGCGGCTAGCTTTACTCCTTAGAAAGTTAACGTGCTTTCGACAGACAGACGGACGGACGGACATGGCTAAATGGACTTAAGTAAAAGCGTGTGAAGTTCGGCCGGGCCGAATCTTGGGAACCCACCACCATGGATTCTGGGCAAATATGGGCGCTAATTCTGAATATAGACCGATTTTAAATGTACTTGGCACAGTTGTTGAGATTCATAATAGAACACTACATGCTCAATTTCAGCCAAATCGGATGAAAATTGCGGATTCCAGGGGATCAAGAACTCAAATCGGGTGATCGTTTTATATGGGAGCTATATCTACATCTGAACCGATATGGCCTATTTGCAATCCCCAACGACCTACATCAATATTAAGTATCTGTGCAAAATTTCAAGTGACTGGCTTTACGCGTTTGACCGCTATCGTGATTTCGACAGACGGACGGACATGGCTGGTTCCACTCAGAACGTCGAGACGATCAAGAATATATTACATTATGGGGTCTAAGACGAATATTTCGAGGTGTTACAAACGGAAAGACTAGATTAGTATACCCCCATCCTATGGTGGTGGGCACAGTTTCAGCTCAATATTTTCATTTTTAGCGTAATTATAGCAGCTATCGGACAGCAAAACCTGATAGCCTTATTCATAATTTACAGATACCTTGTAAACAGTCAGAAGGCCCTACGACATAGCCTTTAACTCCGCCTTACTATGGGTAATAGTCCGGACAGGCAGCCACTCTTGCATGGAAATAGACTCCAGGGTCTTCAATGCAGCAAAGACATTCTAACTGAACTCACCGGTGTATACAGAAAGTCCATGGAAAGGCCAGAGCACCCTTTCAGGAAAATGACATCCTCTCAGTCAGGAATTTTCTGATACAATTGAAGGGATGAGTGTCCAAAGCAATTTTAGGTTTACGACTTCGGCGACTTTGGAGTTTCGACAGGAATAGAGTGAAACTTGTCTAGTTGTGACAGGAATATGATGCATTCAGGCCCCTTTTAATTTTCTCCTCCACTTTCCTTCTGAAATTATGACTCTGGTTAAAAATTCAAGCCAACTAAAAGAGCGTCCCATAAACACACTAACCTCACATCTTGCGGTAAGTACCAGCTCAATCTTGCGATTGTTTTTGCCAAGTTCAAGGGCCTTTGCCTAGCTAAGCAGATAGTCTTTCTCAAGGATGATTTTTTAAGAGCTATAGGAAAGTTTAAAAAAAAAACATGAAATTCAGAAAAATTCATGAAATCTTTATTTGAATCGATAGTATGGTCCATATAATTTATTGTTTTAGGATTATTCGACCGTGACTGCGCCTCAAATGGTCCATTCGCTTAGTCCAATTTTGGCATATACTTTCCAACATTTCGCCTGGTATCTCACGAGTAAATCCTTCAAAGTTGTCTTCCAATGCATCAATTGAAGCGGGCTTGTCTGTATAGACATGAGTTTTAACATAGCCCAGCAAAAAATAGTCTAATGACCTTAAACCGCACGATCTAGGCGGCCAATTGAACGGGCTCGAACGTGAAATAAAATGTTCACCGTACTCGCTTCTCAATAAGTCCATTGTTACGCGTACTGTGTGGCATGTGACACCGTCTTGTTGAAACCACATGTCATGCAAGTCAAGCTCTTGCATTTGGGCAAAAAAAAGTTGAACATCATCTCACAATAGCGCTCATCATTCACAATTACCTTACGATTCGCATCATCTTTGAAGAAGTACGGTCCAATGATGCCGCCAGCCCATAAACCACACCAAACGGGACGTGTTTTTTGGATGAATTGGTAGCTCTTGCAATGCTTCGAACTGATCTTCACTCCAAAATCAACAATTCGGCTTATCAACGTACCCATTGAGCCAAAAAATGGGCTACGCCGTGAAATGGAAGAAGCGCGCTATGATCTTTCTTAACAAAGCACCCATTTTGATAATAAAATTAAAAAAATTGCAAGAGTTGTTCGGTTGTAAGACGATTCATAGACCCCGCTGAAAGTGTTTGACAGTGAAACAAAAGACGAAACGTGCGTGAGCTGTTTAAACCAGTGTTGCCAAAAAGATAATAGCTAAAATCACCTATTATATAAAAATTAATTTTCCGAAAAGAAAATCCATGAAAATGAGGAATTAATTTTCAATAATAGAAGAAGAAGAATAAAAGGAGAAACACTTTTTATTTAAGTATCCGTTATTTGTGTGAAAGCATAGCCATAGGTAAGAGTATTAGTGGTGAGAGGCGACTGGCAGATGTGCAAGAAAAAGAGAGTGAGAGTGTAGTGAACCTACTTGACATGTATGTATGCCAGCTATTGTTAAGCTTCAGTCATATGTTAGACTATGACGTATGTGGCATTTGTTGTTTGTATGTTTATTGAGTGCCTGCTAAAGAACACAAATGCAAGATGTGGTGGGTGGGCATTAGAATGTGTTGTATTTGTTGAAGAGCAAATTTAAAAGAACGATTCAGTGGTCATACTATGCACTCTATGTACGAAATAGATGCTGGACAATTTCAAGAAGTAAGAAAGGGAATGCTGTAGTTTTATCTCTTTTGTTTGTATGCTCGTATAGATTTATCAACAGCAAAACCGATTTCTTTTAAATGTGTGCTTTATACCATTAATGTGCGTTTAATCGGTTTACCGCCATCAAATCAAAGGCGGAATTGTAATTTGATGATGGCAATGTGGGGTCTCCAATGAAAGGTAGAACGTATAGAAATATAGTGTCAAGTGTCCGGCAAAGTAGCACCTTACATTGAAATATGGATTCAAGGGGCCTTACTCCAAAAACCCACTAGCGGACATGTAGCCTAATTATGGCAATATGGGACCCAAAAGCCTATGGCAATGGCAATCTGCCCCTTACCCCCATTTTCAAAAAAGCCAGATCTCAGAGATAGGTGCACCGATTTAAGCGAAATTTTGTATGCCAACTTATGGTACCCCAAAAACACGATATTGGGATAACATCCTGGGGACTGGGGATGCCCCGTCCCAAAATTTTATGTCGATCTAGTCATGTCCGTCCGTCTGTCCGTCCGTCTGTCCGTCCGTCCGTCCGTCTGTCCGTCCGTCCGTTCGTCCGTCTGTCTGTCTGTCGAAAGCACGTTAACTTCCGAAGGAGTAAAGCTAGCCGCTTGAAATTTTGCACAAATACTTCTTATTAGCGTAGGTCAGTTGGTATTGTAAATGGGCCATATCGGTTCATGTTTTGATATAGCTGCCATATAAACCGATCTTGGGTCTTGATTTCTTGAGCCTCTAGAGTGCGCAATTCTTATCCGATTGGAATGAAATTTTGCACGACGTGTTTCGTTATATTATACAACAACTGTGCCAAGTATGATTCAAATCGGTTCAAAACCTGATATAGCTGTCATATAAACCGATCTGGGGTCTTGACTTCTTGAGCTCCTAGAGGGCGCAATTCTTATCCGATTGGAATGAAATTTTGCACTACGTGTTTTGTTATAATATACAACAACTGTGCCGAGTATGATTCAAATCGGTTCATAACCTGATATAGCTGTCATATAAACCGATCTTGGGTCTTGACTTCTTGAGCCTCTAGAGTGCGCAATTCTTATCCGATTGGAATGAAATTTTGCACGACGTGTTTTGTTATAATATACAACAACTGTGCCAAGTATGATTCAAATCGGTCAATAATCTGATATAGCTGTCATATAAACCGATCTTGGGTCTTGACTTCTTGAGCCTCTAGAGGGCGCAATTCTTATCCGATTGGAATGAAATTTTGCACGACGTGTTTTTTATTATAATATCCAACAACTGTGCCAAGTATGATTCAAATCGGTCAATAATCTGATATAGCTGTCATATAAACCGATCTTGGATCTTGACTTCTTGAGCTTCTAGAGGTCGCAATTATTATCCGATTTGCCTGAATTTTTGTACGACGGATTCTCTCATGACCATCAACAAACATGTTTATTAGGGTCTGAATCGGTCTATAGCCCGATACAGCTTCCATATAAATCGATCTCTCTATTTTACTTCTTGAGCCCCCAAAGGGCGCAATTCTTATTCTAATTGGCTGACATTTTACATAGGTCTCCAACATATAATTTAATTGTGGTCCAAACCGGACCATATATTGATATCGCTCTAATAGCAGAGCAAATCTTTTCTTATATCCTTTTTTGCCTAAGAAGATATGGCGGAAAAGAACTCGACAAATGCGATCCATGGTGGAGGGTATATAAGATTCGGCCCGGTCGAACTTGGCACGCTTTTACTTGTTAGATCTACAGATCTCAGACCTGTCGTTATGCATCTTTTAAAAAGTAAGTTATTAATAAACTTTTTTACGATAGTGTTGATGATGGAGAAAGTAAAAGATATTGTGGTGGTGCTGATATCGGGAGAGAGTAGTACTGAATGCGATACTTAATCTGAGACCTTTGGTATTGGCATTGCCGGAATGATCTTTCTTAGATGGCGCCTTGGAGTTTGTCTTCTCCGAGAGGTAGCCTTGGGCTTCTATGGTCCCTCTATATACACGGATTGGTCCACGTTGAATGAGGGCACTGGAACAGAGGTTTTTATTGAATTCCTAGGGATTAGAGAATACTGATTATTTTTTGACAACTGTTCGGACGAAAACTCGAAGTCAGTGCAAGGCTTAAGGGCGTAAAAATATAAGGACATTTTTTTCCAGTGTTTCATAAAAGAAGACATAGCGGAGCTTGCTTGGATGAGCTAGTTATTATTAATATGTTGTCTTTTTTTTTTGCTTTCATTTCAGAATGTGATGAAAATGAACAAAATATTTCAATTATTTTAAATAATATTGAATCGGAATTGATGTTCAGAATAAATGAACGTGAAACTAAGGTAAGTTGTAATTTTAAACATTTTTAACGTTTAGTTTACAAAAAAAAAATCCCCATAAATAAATAAAGTCATAAAATATCCATCAAATTCCCCTGTGGCCATAGATGAGTCATTAAAACTAAATCTGTTTAGTGTTTGTGACATGATTTTTACAATTTTCCAGAAGAAATTTATAGCGTCACTAATCTATTTAAAATTATTTTATTTAATTTTCACCAGAATAGAATATCAACATTTAATAATGGCCATAAATTTAATTACGTTGACAAATAAAAATGTGCAATTAAATGAAATTCGAAGAATATGAGACAAAAGAAATGCTGAATGGTCATTCAATGATTCGATCCACACGCATTGAAACCACATAAATATACACATAGACGTTTCAAAGAAAAAAAAACAATTAAACAATTTTTAAATTATTGTTAAATCAGACAATAAGGCAAAATTTCCCTATCACACAATGTGTGTGTGTGTGTTCAATGCAAACATTTTAAAAAAATCATAACAATTGTAATTTGTATATGTGGTTAGTTTACAAAAAACGCTATAGAGCTGTTATACGTATACTCGAGGCCATATTTGTCATGCATGTCCATGCAATGTGGAGCTTTTTTTTGTCATACAAAAGGGTAATCAATGGTCAATAGACATCTACATATGTAGATGTGTAGTTTTTTCTGCATTTATTGTCATAATAGTGCAAAAGCACACGCACACATCATTAAGAAACAGGAGAGAGATATCGCTCTCTCTTGCTCTCTCTCCCTCTTCTCTCTTGGTGCATAATGTAAGTGTACTTTAATATGTGCGTGCCGTAAATCTAGATGCCTTACACGGCTAAAGTGCTTAAAAATGACACCAGCTTGAGAAGGGAATAAGTGAGGTGATAAATGATGAAATTGTTTTAAAGAAAGCGCACTTTTGACAAATGTAGGGAAAGCCTAAATCGATTTAATATAATTAACCTCAGTCGCACCCAGTGTTGCCACATGACAAAACAAAATGTAGAGGTTTTAAAGTATTTTTACTGAAAAATTGCAACTGTTTGGAATTGAATTTTTTTTGACATATGAAGAAGATGGGGGTAAATTCATTTTGCCATTCCATTTGCAACACATCGACATATCCACTTTCGACCCTATAAAGTAAATTTGTTTTTGATCGTCGTAAAAATCTAAGACGGTCTGGCCATGTCCATCCGTCTGTCTGTTGAAATCACGCTACAGTCTTTAAAAATAGAGATATTGAGCTGAAACTTTGCACAGATTCATTTTTTGTCCGTAGGCAGGTTAAGTTCGAAGATGGGCTATATCGGACTATATTTTGATATAGCCCCCATATAGACCGATCCGCCGATTTCAGGTCTTAGGCCCATTAAAGCCACATTTATTATCCGATTTTGCTAAAATTCGGGACAGTGAGTTGTGTTAGGCATTTCGACATCCTTCTTCAATTAGACCCAGATCGGTCCAGATTTGGATATAGCTGCCATATAGACCGATCTGCCGATTTCAGGTCTTAGGCCCATAAAAGCCACATTTATTATCCGATTTTGCTAAAATTCGGGACAGTGAGTTGTGTTAGGCATTTCGACATCCTTCTTCAATTAGACCCAGATCGGTCCAGATTTGGATATAGCTGCCATATAGACCGATCTTCCGATTTAGGGTCTTAGGCCCATAAAAGCCACATTTATTATCCAATTTTGCTGAAATTTGGGACAGTGAGTTGTGTTCGGCCCTTCGACATCCTTTTTCAATTTGGCCCAGATCGGTCCAGATTTCGATATAGCTATCATATAGTCCGATCTCTCGATTTAGGGCTTTTGGGCCCATAAAAGGCGCATTTATGGTCTGATTTCGCTGAAATTTGGGACAGTGGGTTTTGTTAGGCGCTACGACAACTTTCTGCAATTTGGCTCAGATCGGTGCAGATTTGGATATAGCTGCAATATAGACCGATCCCACGATTTAGGGTCTTAGGCCCATAAAAGCCACATTTATTATCCAATTTTGCTGAAATTAGGGACAGTGAGTTGTGTTGAACCCTTCGACATCCTTTCTCAATTTGGCCCAGATCGGTTCAGATTTGGATATAGCTGTCATATAGACCGATCTCTCGATTTAAGGGTTTGGGCCCTTAAAAGTCGCATTTGTTGTCCAATTTCATCGAAATTTGGGACAGAGAGTTGTGTTGGGCCCTTCAACAACCTTCATCAATTTGGCCCAGATCGGTCCAGATTTCGATATAGCTATCATATAGTCCGATCTCTCGATTTAGGGCTTTTGGGCCCATAAAAGGCGCACTTATGCTCCGATTTCGCTGAAATTTGGGACAGTGGGTTGAGTTAGGCTCTACGACACCTTTCTGCAATTCGGCTCAGATAGGTCCAGATTTGAATATAGCTGCCATATAGACCGATCTCTCGATTTTAAGTTTTGGGCCCATAAAAGTCGCATTTATTGTCCGATTTCGCCGAAATTTGAGACAGTTAGTTGTGTTAGGCTCCTCGACATTTTTCTGCAACTTGGCTCAAATCGGCCTAGATTTGGATATAGCTGCCATATAGACCGATATCTCGATTTAAAGTCTTGGCCCCATAAAAGGCGCATTTATAATCCGATTTCACTGAAATTTTAGACAGTGACTTATATTAGGCTTTTCGACATTCGCGTCGTATATGTTACATATTTACCCGAAATGTGATACGGATTGATTAATAACTCATCTGAAAACATCCGGCGAGGTCCATCAAAATTGGCTCAAAACAAGATATAGCTCCCACTTTGTGCCTTTAGGGTAGGTGTAGGGTATTATAAAGTCGACACTGCCCGACTTTTCCTTTCCTTACTGTTTTTTATAATAAAAATGCATTAATTACCACACCTTTCCAAAAACAGGTGAAAAAAAATCCCTCTGCGCTCACCTATTATAATCCTTGCCATTTGTGGCTGGCAAGCATCTTACAAGGCTGTTTACCATTGCACTTCGTTTGCTTGACATCGAATGCGTTCTTTGATGTTGAAATGATTTTCGCTTAATGTCAGCATTTTTATTGTTGTAACGACGACAACATTTTCAGAAGGTAAAAGGTGGTCCAATGCCATTTAAACAATGACGACTGCTATGCAGACGTCCATAGTCTGCGTTGTTGGTTTTTTCCCTTTGATGTTTATCAACAAAGGGGAGAGAGCTGAACACAAAGAACAACCACAAAAAGCACAAGGCAACAGGAAAAATCCCAGTAGACAAGGTTAATTCAGGTTAGCTGTAAATTCGTAGAAAACATATTTTCATAACTCTTTCCCAAGGCTCCACAGCATTTATCTAAGCCATCAAATCATGGACCGATTTGGCCCATTTAAAATCCCAGCCGGGCCGGTTTTGGGCTTGGGACGGACCCAATATAGAATATCATATTCATACTCTACTCCAAAATACTTCTCCTTTGAGTCGCATATTATCCCGATCGGTCCACGTTTTATATTGGGCGGTACTCTTGGGGGGACGCCATAGATACTTGGACCCAATTTTTGACACCATATTTGTATTCTATTCCCGAAACCTTTCATTTGAGTCCCATTTTGTCCCGATCGGTCCACTTTGATTTTTGACAGTACTTTCGTATTGAACTCCCAAATACCTTTCATTTAAGTCCCCTATTGTCCCAATCGGTAAATGAGTCCTGCTGGGAGCTTTTGGGGGGCGGAGAGGCTTCTCAGACACCAAGGAATACATTTTAGTGTCAAATGTGTACTCTACTTTTGAATACCTTTCATTTGATACCCCCATTGCCCAAAGCGCTAAAAGTGTCCTGTTGAGACGTGTTTTTTTCGGGGTGGGGGACCCCCCCACACATAGGGTGCCATTTTTATGCCAAGTTCCCACTCTAATCTTAAAAACCTTTCATTTGATACCCATATTGTCCCAATCGGTAAAAATGCCCGTTTTGAAGGGTTTTGGGATGGGGCGTCCCCCCAAGTTATTTGACCTCATAGTTTTTTACTAGTTTCGTGTTTTTGGGGTAACTTAAGATGGTATACAAAAATTCGCTTAAATGGGTGCACTTATATCCGAGATCTGGCGTTTTTGAAAATGGTGGTAAGGGGGAAGGTCCGCCCCCCCCCCTTCAGATATCAAAAAATGTTGTACCCGGGCTGAAACTGTACCATTTGTGAAAATTTCATGAAAATCGTTTCAGTTCAGTCAAACAAACAAAGCGCAACAATTTCATTGTTATACCCACCACCATAGGATGGGGGTATACTAATCCAGTCATTCCGTTTGTAACACCTCGAAATATTCGTGTGAGACCCCATAAAGTATATATATTCTTGATCGTCTCGACGTTCTGAGTCGATCTAGCCCTGCCCGCCCGTCCGTCTGTAGAAAACGCGACAGAAGCCGACCGCGTAAAGCTAGCCACTTGAAATTTTGCACAGATACTTAATACCGATGTAGGTCGTTGGGGATTGCAACTGGACCATATCGGTTCAGATTTAGATATAGCTCCCATATAAACCGATCTCCCGACTTGACTTCTTGAGCCCCCGGAAACCGCAATTGTTGTCCGATTTGGCTGAAATTTTGGATGTAGACTTTCGTTACGACTTCCTACAATTGTGCCAAATACGATCTAAATCGGTCTATAACCTGATATAGCTCTCATATAAACCAATCTCCAGATTTGATATATTGAGCCCCTGGAAGCAGCAATTTTTGTCCGGTTTGGCTGAAATTTTGCATGCAGTGTTCTGTTAAGACTTTCAATAACTGTGCCAAATATGATCCAAATCACTTTGTAACCTGATATAGCTCCCATGTAAACCGGCCGCTCGATCATACTTCTTCGGTTCCTAGAAGCTTTAATTTTTGCTGGTTTGACCTTCAAAATGTATTGGATGTATTGGAGGTGGATTCCCAAGATTCGGCCCGGCCTATGGTGATTGACGAATTGGTTACAAAAAACACACCAAAAGAAGACGGTTCAAGCTCCTTCTCTTTCTCTCCCTCTTTCCTTCTCTCTCGCTCTCTCTCTCCTTTTATTGTCAGAAAATATAGTCCATAGAAAATTTTTGTAAATTTTGTGGAAAAAGTTTTTCAAAATTAGACTGGAATAGAAAATTTCTTAAAAATTATTTTTTTTTTAACGAAATTATTGTTACCTGGTGTTGTACCACACCCCCGCTACCTCCCACCCTAAAAGTACAACCGTAATAATTATTTTCTTAATATGTTGGCATTATATGGTGGCAATTCCGTTTCTTGCGTTTTTCCCCATTTCGGTCGAGTGGCAAGAAGAAAGCCACAAACTTACCCATTGGCTTGGAGCCAAATAAGCGAAAAATACTTTGGGGGAAAAATAAGGACGTCCGTCAACTATGGCCAGGCTAACAAAGGAAAGGAAAACAAATACAACGTCAACGACAACAGGGCCCTGTATAATTTGCAGCACTTACAGAAATTATGAATTTTTTATATGAAATGCACAACGTTACTGAAAACAAGTAAGAAGGCGTTAAGTTCGGCCGGGCCGAACTTTGGATACCCACCACCTCGGGTATATATGTGAACCACATTTCGTCAAAATCCAGTGAAAAATGCATACCTTATGCCCCATAGCAGCTCTATAGATATCATCCGATTTAGACCAAATGCTTATAAGCACAAGTCATTGTTCAACCGAGAGATCGGTTTATATGGCAGCTATATCCAAATCTGGGCCGATTTGAGCCAAATTGAAGACAAATATCGAAGGGCCCAACACAAGTCATTGTCCCAAATTTCGGCGACATCGGACAATAAATGCGCTTTTTATGGGCCCAAAACCTTAAATCGAGAGATCGGTCTATATGGCAGCTATATCCAAATCTGAACCGATCAGGGCCAAATAGAAGAAAGATGTTGAAGGGCGTAAGGCAAATCACTGTCCCAAATTTCAGCAAAATCGGATAATAAATGTGGCTTATATGGGCCTAAGACCCTAAATCGGAGGATCGGTCTATATGGCAGCTATATCCAAATTTGGACCGATCTGGGCCAAATTGACGAAGGATGTCGAAGGGCTCAACGCAACTCACTGTCTCAAATTTAAGCAAAATCGGATAATAAATGTGGCTTTTATGGGCCTAAGACCATAAATCGGAGGATCAGTCTATATGGCAGCTATATCCAAATCTGAACCGATCTAGGCCAAATTGACAAATGATGTCGAAGTGCCTAACACAACTCACTGTCCCGAATTTCAGCGGAATCAGAAAAAAAATTTGGCTTTTATTTCCCTTAGACCCTAAATCGGAGGGTCGGTCTATATGGCAGCTATATCCAAATCTGAACCGATCTGGGCCAAATTGACGAAGGTTGTCGCAGGGCCCAACGCAACTCACTGTCACAAATTTCAGCAAAATCGGATAATAAATGTGGCTTTTATGGGCCTAAGACCCTAAATCGGAGGGTCGGTCTATAAGGCAGCTATATCCAAATCTGAACCGATCTGGGCCAAATTAACGAAGGTTGTCGAAGGGTCCAACGCAACTCACTGTGCCAAATTTCAGCAAAATCGGATAATAAATGTGGCTTTTATTGCCCTTAGACCCTAAATCGGAGGGTCGGTCTATATGGCAGCTATATCCAAATCTGAACCGATCTGGGCCAAATTGACGAAGGTTGTCGAAGGGTCCAACGCAACTCACTGTGCCAAATTTCAGCAAAATCGGATAACAAATGTGGCTTTTATGGGCCTTAGACCCTAAATTGGCTGATCGGTATATATGGCAGCTATATCCAAATTTGGACCGATCTGGGCCAAATTGACGAAGGATGTCGAAGGGTCCAACGCAACTCACTGTCCAAAATTTCAGCAAAATCGGATAATAAATGTGGCTTTTATGGGCCTAAGACCCTAAATCGGCGGATCGGTCTATATGGGGGCTATATCAAGATATAGTCCGATTTAGCCCATCTTCGAACTTAACCTGCTTATGGATAAAAAAAGAATCTGTGCAAAATTTCAGCTCAATATCTCAATTTTTAAAGACTGTAGCGTGATTTCAACAGACAGACGGACAGACGGACAGACGGACGGACATGTCTAGATCGTCTTAGATTTTTACGCTGATCAAGAATATATATACTTTATAGGGTCGGAAATGGATATTTCGATGTGTTGCAAACGGAATGACAAAATGAATATACCCCCATCCTTCGGTGGTGGGTATAAAAACAAAAACACAATGCATAACAGTAACAAGAAAGCGAATTTCCTCATAGCTCCACTACCCCCCCCCCCACCTCCCCTCACCACTCCCCCAATATGATCAACGACTGTTCATGTATGCGGAAACATGGTTATGGCATGAAGCCATCAAGAATCATGTTTTTCAGACTCCAACACAGTCCGGGGGGCCAAACAAATGGGGCCACACTTTAGTTTTGCAATCCTGCCACACTTTGAGTGGTGATGGTGATTTTATGATTACGAAAATAATGACTTTTTTAAAAGTTTGTTTTAGTTCATTTCAACTTTCCTATGGGGGGGGGGGAGGGCAGAGGGCATAAGGATTAATCCCGATAGTGCCACTGTCACTAACAATAACAACAACACTTGGCATGTCATTGAGTTGTGACAGGCATAGCCAGCCAAAGTTCAATGCGATAGTGCAGCAGGTTTTAATAAAATGGCAAGACATCATCTCGTTATAATCATTGGCTGTGGAGAGAAGGGTGTGATGGTCATTACATTCAAATTAACAGTGATATGGTTGAATTAGCATTAGCAAGAAATGAAATCGTTTAGAGAGCAAATGTTTTTTTGATGGCAAAGACTACAATGATACAAGCATTGCTAATGAGTGCACTGAAAAAAAACAGTTGGCCGAAAATTTAAGATTTTTCCTTATTCGCGGGATTTTAGCAAGGCAAACGAGCCAAAGAACCAAAGCTGTAAAATATAGAAGTTATCTTTAAATTAAATTTCCTATTTTCTAATGAGTAGTAGCCAGCCTTGATATGTATTTCAAGGCTGGCTGGCTTCCCTACATATTCAAAGATGCCGCCTTCAAACCTTCAGTTGGTGGTTAAAGCCGCTTCTGCACCCCTCCGGACCCTCCCCCTTACCCCAATTTTCAAAAACGCCAAATCTCGGAGATGGGTAATGCACATCACCAGATATGGGGGGAGTTCGGATGTCAATGAAAGGGGTGAGATGTTTGTTAGTTTGTTTGTCTGTTCCGTATAGACTCAAAAACGGCTAAGCCTACTACATTTTTTGATATCGGAAGGGGGGCAGACCCTCCCCTTTACCACAATTTTCAAAAACACCAAATCTAGGAGATTAGGGCACCGATTTAAGCGAAATTTCTGAATGGTACCCCAAAAACACGAAAATTGTATAAAACTTTGTGGTCAAATAACTTGAGGGGACGCCCCTTCCCAAAACCCGCCCTAACGGACATGTTTACCGATTGGGACAATATGGGTATCAAATGAAAGGTATTTTAGAGTAGAGTGCGAATTTGGCATAAAAATTGCGCCCGAAGTGTCGGGGGTACCCCACCCCCAAAAACACCACCCAACAGGAAATTTTGACCGCTTTGGGCAATATGGGTATCAAATAAAAGGTATTTAAGAGTAGAGTACGTACTTGGCATAAAAATTTCACATTTAGTGTCGGTGGGGGAGGGTTCCCCAAACCCCAAAAACACCACCCAACAGGACACTTTTACCGCTTTAGGCAATATGGGTATCAAATGAAAGTTATTCAAGAGTAGAGTGCGAACTTGGCATAAAAATTGCGCCCAAAGTGTTAGGGAGGTGAGGAGAGGTACCCCACCCCCACAAACACCATCCAACAGGACAATTTTACCGCTTTGGGCAATATGGGTATCAAATGAAAGGTATTTAAGGGTAGAGTACAAATCTACAAATGTATTCCTTAGTGTCTGAGAGGTCTGCCCACCCCCCAAAACACCCCAACAGGACATCTGAACCGATTGGGACAATATGGATATCAAATGGAAGGTATTTAAAAGTAAAGTCAAAAGAGGGGGAGAGGTACCCCACCCCCAGAAACACCGCCCAACAGGAAATTTTTACCGCTCTAGGCAATATGGGTATCAAATGAAAGGTATTTAAGAGTAGTACTGTACAGAGTAGTACAAATTTAATAGACAAATTTTTTCCTTAGTGTCTGAGGGGTCTCCCCCCCACAGTAGACAGTAAATTTTTACAAAATTTACTGTAGACAGTAAATTTGGCTGAAATTTTGCACGCGATGTTCTATTATGACTTTCAATAACTGTGCTAAGTATAGTCCAAATCGGCAGAGAATCTGATATAGCTCCCATATAAACCCATCTCCCGATTTGAAATCTTGAGCCCCTGGAAGCCGCAATTTTCATCAGATTTGGCTGAAATTTTGCACATAGTATTTTGTTATGACTTCCAATAACTATGCCGAGTAATGTCAAAATCGGCCAAGAACCTGATATAGCTCCCTTATAAACCGATTTCCCGATTTGACATCTTGAGCCCCTGGAAGCTTCAATTTTTGCCCAACTTGGCTGAAATTTTGCACGCGATGTTCTATTATGACTTTCAATAACTGAGCCAAGTAATGTCAAAATCGGCCAAGAACCTGATATAGCTCCCTTATAAACCGATTTCCCGATTTGACATCTTGAGCCCCTGGAAGCCGCAATTTTCATCAGATTTGGCTGAAATTTTGCACATAATATTTTGTTATGACTTCCAATAACTATGCCGAGTAATGTCAAAATCGGCCAAGAACCTGATATAGCTCCCTTATAAACCGATTTCCCGATTTGACATCTTGAGCCCCTGGACGCCTCAATTTTCATTCGATTTGGCTGAAGTTTTTCACTCGATGTTCTGTTATGACTTCCAATAACTGTGCCAAGTATGGTCCAAATCGGCCGAGAATCTGATATAGCTCCCATATAAACCGATTTCCCGATTTGACTTCTTGAGGCCCTGGAAGCCTCAATTTTCATCAGATTTGGCTGAAATTTTGCACATAGTATTTTGTTATGACTTCCAATAACTATGCCGAGTAATGTCAAAATCGGCCAAGAACCTGATATAGCTCCCATATAAACCGATTTCCCGATTTGACATCTTGAGTCCCTGGACGCCTCAATTTTCATCCGATTTGGCTGAAATTTCGCACATAGTGTTCTGTTATGACTCTCAACAACTGTGCCTTATATGGTCATAATCGGTCTTTATCCAGCTATAGCTCCCAAATTTTACCAGAATCCATGGTGGTGGGTTCCCAAGATTCGGCCTGGCCGAACTTATCACTCTTTTACTTATTTTCTCTTTCTATTTGTCCCTTAAAAAAAATTAAATTAAAAAATCAAGAAATTTTTGGTTTACATTCGTCACACCTTAATGCCTTCTTGTAGCTCCTCTCCTCTTTCCTCGTTACGCTTAAAGCCATTTTATGGCGTGCCACTTGTAGGCCATTTGACACTTATATTGATTACAAAAGACAAGTGTCCCACTGAGAGACATCCATGGACGAAAACAGCGACAACAGAGTGACACTGATATGCCGCCTTTTCTGTGTCTCAATCTCACTATACCACTGGGCAATAGCCTTAAGGCGGCAAATTAATATCCTGCCAAATTGTTTTGTTGACATAACTTAATTATTTTCTAATTTATCTGTGTTGTTGGGTTTTTTTTTTGTTTTCTTTCTCTCTCTCTTTTTCACTCTTCACTCTTTTTTTTATAATTTCCGGTGCTGAATCTCTTGAAATTCCCCAAACACTCATCACATGGCCACATTGCAACGCATTGACGATGACACACCATGACAATGTTGGCTATTGGCACGTATAGGAAGATTTGGAAAAGGCGGATGCCTACTTGGTGGTCTACTCCTGCGTGGATAAGGAATCATTTACACGCGCCAAACAGATTCTATCACGTCTTCAAGATATGGATTTAATTAGGACCAGACCAATTATTTTGGTGGCAAATAAAATCGATTTGGCGCGGTCACGTGCCGTCTCCGCCCAAGGTAAGTTACAATCATGGGGGTTGTTAAGCAAAAAAAGACAAAACCAAAGAATGGTGACACATACTTTGTGAGTTAGGGGGGGGGGGGAGGGGTAATCATGGAAAAGTGAATAAAGTCATAATTAGCCTTATCAGAAGAAAAAGTTGTTAAGAATTAATTCATTTATTTATTTTTGTGATTAATAAAGATCTGATAGGCAGGTTTTTGTAATTTTGGAAAAAGTGGGATAAGCATGGGGATAAACTTTTCCAAATATGATTGGTGAAAAATACATCGCTCATTGATCTCCACACCACTGTTTTATATCAACGCGTTTTGCATCTATTTCTTCTCTATTTGCAGATGGCAAATGCTTGGCCTGTACATTTGGAGCAAAGTTCATTGAAGTTTCGGTGGGCATCAATCACAATTGTGATGAATTGCTGGCGGGCACTTTAACGCAAATTCGTTTGAAAAAGGAACAGAATCGCATACAGGTAGGTAACGCAACAACTGAATATGGCCAATCTGCCAAATATGCATCAAGGCAAAATTCTCTGGAAAATTAATCATCTTTTCAAAAAGCGAACAAAGACCAAAGACCAAAGTTTTCAGCAGAAAACTTTGTATGAAAGCAAAACAAAAGTCGCAAATGCTGACTAACACTTTAATTTCACATTTTTCGTTTTTCAACTTCAAGTAGATTGGCTTTAATTGTTAGAGGCAAATATTACAACAAGCGTAATAACAATCATGCATATTTTGTTTAATTTTTTTGTTTTTACTTTCAATGTCAATTGAAAAAAACATATTTTGTTTTGTTTTTAATTTCCTCACCTATTGTTTTCTAACTTTCACTTTAGCCCAAAACGAAAAAATCCAAAAATAAATCTAAAGATAAACAAAATTCGAATACAAATTCGAATTGTGACAATAGAAATCTTGAAAATGACCAAGGCGAAAAGTCATTGAATGATAAAAACTCAGAAGTAATGGTGAGTAATTTTTTTTTGTGTTTTCCTAATCCTTAAACCCAATTTGTTGGTGTAATGTGGGTATGTTATTAGACCCCCTTCAAAGTTCAAAAAATGTTTTTATTCCAATGGAAAAAATGCTCTAAATGTATTCCTTTAACCACAGAATTTGAAAAATGTATCCTCAAAAATTTTTAAAGATTTTTCTCCCCTTTTAATGTAAAAATAGTTGGAAGTAAATTTTTTCTTAAGATGTTACCCCTAATCCGCTTCCTGTGTCTACATATATCTAAATTTTTTTTAAAAATTAAATAGTTTTTCTATATTTATGAAAAGTTTTGATCCCTAAGTCCCTATATGAAATAAAATAAAATAAAATAAAATAAAATAAAATAAAATAAAATAAAATAAAATAAAATAAAATAAAATAAAATGAAATGAAATGAAATGAAATGAAATGAAATGAAATGAAATGAAATGAAATGAAATGAAATGAAATGAAATGAAATGAAATGAAATGAAATGAAATGAAATGAAATGAAATGAAATGAAATGAAAGAAATGAAATGAAATGAAATAAAATAAAATGAAATGAAATGAAATGAAATGAAATGAAATAAAATAAAATGAAATGAAATGAAATGAAATGAAATGAAATGAAATGAAATGAAATAAAATAAAATAAAATAAAATAAAATAAAATAAAATAAAATAAAATAAAATAAAATAAAATAAAATAAAATAAAATAAAATAAAATAAAATAAAATAAAATAAAATAAAATAAAATAAAATAAAATAAAATAAAATAAAATAAAATAAAATAAAATAAAATAAAATAAAATAAAATGAAATGAAATGAAATGAAATGAAATGAAATGAAAGGAAAAGAAATGAAATGAAATGAAATGAAATGAAATGAAACGAAATGAAATGAAACGAAATGAAATGAAATGAAATGAAATGAAATGAAATGAAATGGAATGAAATGAAATGAAATGAAATGAAATGAAATGAAATGAAATGAAATGAAATGAAATGAAATGTAATGAAATGTAATGAAATGTAATGAAATGTAATGAAATGTAATGAAATGTAATGAAATGTAATGAAATGTAATGAAATGTAATGAAATGTAATGAAATGTAATGAAATGTAATGAAATGTAATGAAATGTAATGAAATGTAATGAAATGTAATGAAATGAAATAAAATGAAATCATATATAATGAAATAAAATGAAATGATATGAAATGGAATGAAATGATATGAAATGGAATCAAATGGAATCAAATGGAATAAAATGGAATAAAATGTAGTGAAATGAAATGAAATGAAATGAAGTGAAATGGAATGAAATGAAATGAAATGGAATGGAATGAAATGAAATGGTATGAAATTAAATGATATGAAATGAAATGAAATGAAATGATATGAAATGAATTGAAATGAAATGAAATAAAATGAAATAAAATAAAATAAAATAAAATAAAATAAAATAAAATTAAATAAAATAAAATAAAATTAAATAAAATAAAATAAAATAAAATAAAATAAAATAAAATAAAATAAAATAAAATAAAATAAAATAAAATAAAATAAAATAAAATAAAATAAAATAAAATAAAATAAAATAAAATAAAATAAAATAAAATAAAATAAAATAAAATTAAATAAAATAAAATAAAATAAAATAAAATAAAATAAAATAAAATAAAATAAAATAAAATAAAATAAAATAAAATAAAATAAAATAAAATAAAATAAAATATAATAAAATAAAATAAATAAATGATAAAATGAAATGAAATGATATGAAATGAAATAAAATAAATTAAAAAAATACAAGTAAATAGAATAAAAAAACAAGTAAAATCGTGCTAAGTTCGACCGGGCCGAAGCTTATATACCCTCCACCATAGATCGCATTTGTGGAGTTCTTTTCCCGATATCTCTTTTTAGGCAAACAAAGAATAAAAGAAGAGAATTGCTATAATATTGAAACTATTGAACTGAATGTTGGAGACCATAGTAGAAGTCATTGTGTAAAATTTCAGCCAAGAATTGCCCCCTTTAGGGTCTCAAGAAGTAGTATAGAGAGATCGCTTTATATGGGAGCTATATCAGGCTATAGACCTATTCGCATCATTTTAGCATGTATGTTAAAGATCATGGGAGAAGCCGTTATACCAAATTTCAGCCAAATCGGATAAGAATTGCGCCCTCTAGAGGCTCATAAAGTCAAGATTCAAGATCGGTTTATATGGCAGCTATATCAGGTTATGGAACGATTTCAGCCATATTTGTCAGAGTTATTAAAACTCATAACAAAACACGTCATGCGAAATTTCTGCCAAATCACATAAGAATTGCGCCTTCTAGAGGCTCATAAAGTCAAGATTCAAGATCGGTTTATATGGCAGCTATATCAGGTTATGGACCGATTTCAACCATATTAAGATAAGATATTTCAGCCAAATAAGATAAGAATTGCACCCTCTAATGGCTCAAGAAGTCAAGATTCAAAATCGGTCTATATGGCAGCTATATCAGTTTATGGACCTATTTGAACCATATTTGACATAGTTATTAAAAGTCATAACAAAACACCTCTTGCAAAATTTCAGCCAAATCGGATAAGAATTGTGCACTCTAGCGGCTCAAGAAGTCAAGATCCCAGATCGGTCTATATGGCAGCTATATCGAATCGTAGACCGATATAGCCCATTTACAATCCCAACTGACCTACACTAATAAGAAGTATTTGTGCAAAAATATTGCAAAAATTTCAAACGGCTAGCTTTACTCCGTCCGACATCCATCCACAGACTCCCACCACACCACCGCTTCTGCACTGGCCATCTCCTCTACTATCTTCAAAAGTTCAACAAAAGATTCATGTAAAAGACCATCAACTGGTCTGCTTGCCGTGGAGCAGCCCTTCCTCTTTCATTTCCCAGCACATCGACGTGTCTGGGAACCGAAAACCAATCGCCGAGTTTGGAAAAAACCGGCTACCTGCGCCGCTGCAGACCCGGGCATGAGCAGAGCAAGTGTTCGATCGTCTCCTTCTCATCCAGATAGCATCCTCAGTAGCCATTGTGTGGTACTGCCATGCACACGACGACATGGTCTATGGCCCAGTGCCCGGTTATGACTCCTGTAATCATACTCAATGACCCCTTATCAAGAGCCAGCAATTCTCTTGTCCTCTTTCAGTCGACATTAGGCCTGAATGATCGACATTAGGATCTCCTTTGCGGCCAACGAAATGGCATATACCTCTGCCCGGAAAGACCGTACACTCGTCCGGCAGTCTAACTGACAAGTGTTTTTGAGTAGAGCCCGGGTGAAAACTATGCGTCTACCAACGTCTCCATACATGGCCTAAGCTAACATGAGTACCAATTCGAGTTCAAGTTGTCTGGACGTGTTCTGCCCCTTGGTTAGGAGCAGATCACTATCCAAAATCTGCATTCTTAGGATCTCCTTAGCGGCCAACGTAATGGCACAGACCTCTGCCTGAAAGACCCTAAACTCGTCCGGCAGTTTAATCATCAAGGGCCCGCAATTCTATCGTCCTCTTTCGATCGACATTAGGTCTGAGTGTTCTGGCAATTCGACATCCATCCAGTGATTTCTGCTTGCCGTGGAGAAGCCCTACCTGGCATACTCATCCGCTCTTTCATTTCCCAGAACATAACCCTGAACAATTCCCCAGTCCATTCAGAGCCTTCAAACACTTCTCCATGCCGCCATGCTGTCCACATATATCCTAAGTTTCGAAGGTGGTACATTCGTTGAATTTCCTTAGCGGCCAAAGTAAGGGCACAGACCTCTGCCTAAAGACCGTACACTCGCCCGGCAGTCTAATTAAAATACTGACGTCGAGTGTTTCTCAGTAGACCGCAAATCCCATCCCTGACACCATCCTGGAACCTTCAGGGAAATCGATTTCTCATCCGCCCCAGGCAAAGTATCCGCCTCCCACTCCTCCCTGCCGGAAAATCGAATCCTGAAAATCCTCTCTCAATCTCTCTGGGCGACAAGTCCGAAGCTAGCATGAGTACCAATTCGAGTTCAAGTTGTCTGGACGTGTTCTCCCCCTTGGTCGGGAGCAGAGCACTGTCCAAAATCTTGCCGTTCTATGGGTCACGGCTTCCGGTTGAGTACATGCAACTCCACACCAAGTATCGATATGCTCTTTCTGAGATTTTAGGTGCTAAACCATAACCACCTTGCTCCCAAGTGGGGCCTCACCAATATTCAGGCTGGAACTGAAGTTCAAATGCCAATTACAACGCAAAGTTTGCCCATGAACATTCCACTAAGGAACAGGGGCAAACTTCTCACATACCAATGATTGCAGTCCGATTCAAGTTTAAGCTCATTGATAAGGGGCCTCCTTTTTATAGCCGAGTCCGAATGGCGTGGCGCAGTACGACACCTCTTTGGAGAGAAGTTTGACATGGCATAGTACCTCACAAATGTTGCCAGCATTAGGAGGGGAAAACCACCGTTGAAAATTATTTCTGGTCTCGCCAGGATTCGAACCCAGGCGTTCAGCGTCATGGGCGGACATGCTAACCTCTGCGCTACGATGACCTCCTACTATGCGCTATGTATGGTTTTAATCGGTCCATGTTTTTATATGGCTGCCATATAAACCGATCTTGGGTCTTGACTTCTTGAGCCTCTAGAGGGCACAATTCTTGTCCGATTTATTTGAAATTTTGCAAGTAGTATTTTGGTATAACTTCCAACAACTGCGCTAAGTATGGTTTAAATCGGTCCATGTTTTGATATGGCTGCCATATAAACCGATCATGGGTCTTGACTTCTTGAGCCTCTAGAGGGCGCAATAAAAAATAATGAAATAAAATAAAATGAAATGAAATGAAATGAAATGAAATAAAATAAAATGAAATGAAATGAAATGAAATGAAATGAAATGAAATGAAATGAAATAAAATAAAATAAAATAAAATAAAATAAAATAAAATAAAATAAAATAAAATAAAATAAAATAAAATAAAATAAAATAAAATAAAATAAAATAAAATAAAATAAAATAAAATAAAATAAAATAAAATAAAATAAAATAAAATAAAATAAAATAAAATAAAATAAAATAAAATAAAATAAAATAAAATAAAATAAAATAAAATAAAATAAAATAAAATGAAATGAAATGAAATGAAATGAAATGAAATGAAAGGAAAAGAAATGAAATGAAATGAAATGAAATGAAACGAAATGAAATGAAACGAAATGAAATGAAATGAAATGAAATGAAATGAAATGGAATGAAATGAAATGAAATGAAATGAAATGAAATGAAATGAAATGAAATGTAATGAAATGTAATGAAATGTAATGAAATGTAATGAAATGTAATGAAATGTAATGAAATGTAATGAAATGTAATGAAATGTAATGAAATGTAATGAAATGTAATGAAATGTAATGAAATGTAATGAAATGTAATGAAATGTAATGAAATGTAATGAAATGTAATGAAATGTAATGAAATGAAATAAAATGAAATCATATATAATGAAATAAAATGAAATGATATGAAATGGAATGAAATGATATGAAATGGAATCAAATGGAATCAAATGGAATAAAATGGAATAAAATGTAGTGAAATGAAATGAAATGAAATGAAATGAAGTGAAATGGAATGAAATGAAATGAAATGGAATGGAATGAAATGAAATGGTATGAAATTAAATGATATGAAATGAAATGAAATGAAATGATATGAAATGAATTGAAATGAAATGAAATAAAATGAAATAAAATAAAATAAAATAAAATAAAATAAAATAAAATAAAATTAAATAAAATAAAATAAAATTAAATAAAATAAAATAAAATAAAATAAAATAAAATAAAATAAAATAAAATAAAATAAAATAAAATAAAATAAAATAAAATAAAATAAAATAAAATAAAATAAAATTAAATAAAATAAAATAAAATAAAATAAAATAAAATAAAATAAAATAAAATAAAATAAAATAAAATAAAATAAAATAAAATAAAATATAATAAAATAAAATAAATAAATGATAAAATGAAATGAAATGATATGAAATGAAATAAAATAAATTAAAAAAATACAAGTAAATAGAATAAAAAAACAAGTAAAATCGTGCTAAGTTCGACCGGGCCGAAGCTTATATACCCTCCACCATAGATCGCATTTGTGGAGTTCTTTTCCCGATATCTCTTTTTAGGCAAACAAAGAATAAAAGAAGAGAATTGCTATAATATTGAAACTATTGAACTGAATGTTGGAGACCATAGTAGAAGTCATTGTGTAAAATTTCAGCCAAGAATTGCCCCCTTTAGGGTCTCAAGAAGTAGTATAGAGAGATCGCTTTATATGGGAGCTATATCAGGCTATAGACCTATTCGCATCATTTTAGCATGTATGTTAAAGATCATGGGAGAAGCCGTTATACCAAATTTCAGCCAAATCGGATAAGAATTGCGCCCTCTAGAGGCTCATAAAGTCAAGATTCAAGATCGGTTTATATGGCAGCTATATCAGGTTATGGAACGATTTCAGCCATATTTGTCAGAGTTATTAAAACTCATAACAAAACACGTCATGCGAAATTTCTGCCAAATCACATAAGAATTGCGCCTTCTAGAGGCTCATAAAGTCAAGATTCAAGATCGGTTTATATGGCAGCTATATCAGGTTATGGACCGATTTCAACCATATTAAGATAAGATATTTCAGCCAAATAAGATAAGAATTGCACCCTCTAATGGCTCAAGAAGTCAAGATTCAAAATCGGTCTATATGGCAGCTATATCAGTTTATGGACCTATTTGAACCATATTTGACATAGTTATTAAAAGTCATAACAAAACACCTCTTGCAAAATTTCAGCCAAATCGGATAAGAATTGTGCACTCTAGCGGCTCAAGAAGTCAAGATCCCAGATCGGTCTATATGGCAGCTATATCGAATCGTAGACCGATATAGCCCATTTACAATCCCAACTGACCTACACTAATAAGAAGTATTTGTGCAAAAATATTGCAAAAATTTCAAACGGCTAGCTTTACTCCGTCCGACATCCATCCACAGACTCCCACCACACCACCGCTTCTGCACTGGCCATCTCCTCTACTATCTTCAAAAGTTCAACAAAAGATTCATGTAAAAGACCATCAACTGGTCTGCTTGCCGTGGAGCAGCCCTTCCTCTTTCATTTCCCAGCACATCGACGTGTCTGGGAACCGAAAACCAATCGCCGAGTTTGGAAAAAACCGGCTACCTGCGCCGCTGCAGACCCGGGCATGAGCAGAGCAAGTGTTCGATCGTCTCCTTCTCATCCAGATAGCATCCTCAGTAGCCATTGTGTGGTACTGCCATGCACACGACGACATGGTCTATGGCCCAGTGCCCGGTTATGACTCCTGTAATCATACTCAATGACCCCTTATCAAGAGCCAGCAATTCTCTTGTCCTCTTTCAGTCGACATTAGGCCTGAATGATCGACATTAGGATCTCCTTTGCGGCCAACGAAATGGCATATACCTCTGCCCGGAAAGACCGTACACTCGTCCGGCAGTCTAACTGACAAGTGTTTTTGAGTAGAGCCCGGGTGAAAACTATGCGTCTACCAACGTCTCCATACATGGCCTAAGCTAACATGAGTACCAATTCGAGTTCAAGTTGTCTGGACGTGTTCTGCCCCTTGGTTAGGAGCAGATCACTATCCAAAATCTGCATTCTTAGGATCTCCTTAGCGGCCAACGTAATGGCACAGACCTCTGCCTGAAAGACCCTAAACTCGTCCGGCAGTTTAATCATCAAGGGCCCGCAATTCTATCGTCCTCTTTCGATCGACATTAGGTCTGAGTGTTCTGGCAATTCGACATCCATCCAGTGATTTCTGCTTGCCGTGGAGAAGCCCTACCTGGCATACTCATCCGCTCTTTCATTTCCCAGAACATAACCCTGAACAATTCCCCAGTCCATTCAGAGCCTTCAAACACTTCTCCATGCCGCCATGCTGTCCACATATATCCTAAGTTTCGAAGGTGGTACATTCGTTGAATTTCCTTAGCGGCCAAAGTAAGGGCACAGACCTCTGCCTAAAGACCGTACACTCGCCCGGCAGTCTAATTAAAATACTGACGTCGAGTGTTTCTCAGTAGACCGCAAATCCCATCCCTGACACCATCCTGGAACCTTCAGGGAAATCGATTTCTCATCCGCCCCAGGCAAAGTATCCGCCTCCCACTCCTCCCTGCCGGAAAATCGAATCCTGAAAATCCTCTCTCAATCTCTCTGGGCGACAAGTCCGAAGCTAGCATGAGTACCAATTCGAGTTCAAGTTGTCTGGACGTGTTCTCCCCCTTGGTCGGGAGCAGAGCACTGTCCAAAATCTTGCCGTTCTATGGGTCACGGCTTCCGGTTGAGTACATGCAACTCCACACCAAGTATCGATATGCTCTTTCTGAGATTTTAGGTGCTAAACCATAACCACCTTGCTCCCAAGTGGGGCCTCACCAATATTCAGGCTGGAACTGAAGTTCAAATGCCAATTACAACGCAAAGTTTGCCCATGAACATTCCACTAAGGAACAGGGGCAAACTTCTCACATACCAATGATTGCAGTCCGATTCAAGTTTAAGCTCATTGATAAGGGGCCTCCTTTTTATAGCCGAGTCCGAATGGCGTGGCGCAGTACGACACCTCTTTGGAGAGAAGTTTGACATGGCATAGTACCTCACAAATGTTGCCAGCATTAGGAGGGGAAAACCACCGTTGAAAATTATTTCTGGTCTCGCCAGGATTCGAACCCAGGCGTTCAGCGTCATGGGCGGACATGCTAACCTCTGCGCTACGATGACCTCCTACTATGCGCTATGTATGGTTTTAATCGGTCCATGTTTTTATATGGCTGCCATATAAACCGATCTTGGGTCTTGACTTCTTGAGCCTCTAGAGGGCACAATTCTTGTCCGATTTATTTGAAATTTTGCAAGTAGTATTTTGGTATAACTTCCAACAACTGCGCTAAGTATGGTTTAAATCGGTCCATGTTTTGATATGGCTGCCATATAAACCGATCATGGGTCTTGACTTCTTGAGCCTCTAGAGGGCGCAATTTTCGTCCGATTTAACTGGAATTTTGCACGTAGTGTTTTGGTATCACTTCCAACAACTGTTCTAAGTATGATTCAAATCGGTTCATAAGCTGGTATAGCTGTCATATAAACCGATCTTGGGTCTTGACTTCTTGAGCCTCTAGAGTTCGCAATTCCTATCCGATTTGGCTGAAATTTTACATGAGGTGTTTTTTTATGACTTCCAATAACTGTGCCAAGTATGGCGCAAATCGGTATATAACCTGATATAGCTGCCATATAAATTGATCTGGAATCTTGACTTCTTGAGCCTCTAGAGGGCGCAATTCCTATCCGATTTTATTGAAATGTTGCACGTAGTGTTTTGGTATCACTTCCAATAACTGTGCTCAGTATGATTTAAATCGGTTCAGGTTTTGATATAGCTGCCATATAAACCGATCTTGGGTCTTGACTTCTTGAGCCTCTAGAGGGCGCAATTCTCATCCGATTTGGTTGAAATTTTGCATGAGGTGTTTTATTATGACTTTCAATAACTGTGCTAAGTATGGCGCAAATCGGTACATAACCTGATATAGCTGCCATATAAATCGATCTTGGATCTTGACTTCTTGAGCCTATAGAGGGCGCAATTCTCATCCGATTTGTCTGAAATTTTACGTGAGGTATTTTGTTATGACTTCCAATACTTGTGCTAAGTATGACGCAAATCGGTATATAATCTGATATAGCTGCCATATAAATCGATCTTGGGTCTTGACTTCTTGAGCCGCTAGAGGGCGCAATTCTCATCCGATTTGTCTGAAATTTTACGTGAGGTGTTTTATTATGACTTTCAATAACTGTGTTAAGTATGGCGCAAATCGGTATATAATCTGATATAGCTGCCATATAAATCGATCTGGGATCTTGACTTCTTGAGCCTCTAGAGGGCGCAATTCTCATCCGATTTGGTTGAAATTTTGCATGAGGTGTTTTGTTATGACTTCCAATAACTGTGCTAAGTATGGCGCAAATCGGTGTATAACCTTATATAGCTGCCATATAAATCGATCTGGGATCTTGACTTCTTGAGCCTCTAGAGGGCGCAATTCTCATCCGATTTGGCAGAAAATTTGTACAACGGCTTCTCTCATGACTTAAAACATACGTGTCTAATATGGTCTGAATAGATCAATAGCTTGTTACAGCTCCCATAGAAACCTAACTCCCGATTTGCTTCTTTGTTTGTCTAAAAAGAGATACCGCTCATAGAACTCGACAAATGCGACCCATGGTGAAGGTGAACTTAGCAAGCTCTTACTTGTTTCTAATGGTATCGCCAGAATTCGAACCCAGGCGTTAAGCGTCATATGCGCTACGGTGGCCTCCAAGCCATCGCAGTACTGTTGTTTATTTTTTCCTCCTTGGAAATAACCACCCCAACCTTTCTGTATGCGCTTAGTATATAGGACAAAGCTAGGCTCACCCTGAAAATTCCTTCCAGCCGTGGTAGAGTGACCACAAGGGACTCCCAGCAGCGCCGAAATAACCTGATACGGTCCGGCCGATTCAAGGGGCTGGAAACTGCTCATCACCCACACTATCTTCTCCTCCACCAAAACCACCCAACACTTTCGATTCAAATATCTTCAAGACTGGAACTTCTTCTTAGACTCTCCATGCAAACTTTCTTTACCAAAGAACTCATCTGCAGAAGACCTTACCCTTTATACACCTTTCATTCCTTCGTTTAATATTAAAAATGTAATTGTCTTGAAATTTTGTTTCACTTTCCTCATTTGTACTTTAAAACCCCAAATAAACTGGATATATAGGTATTTATAGTTGCCCTTCATATACTTTCCATGAACAGCATCATCATTGAATGATGCACAAATCGAAAAAATTTTACATACCTCAAGTTTAGTTCTTGAAAGTCAATTCATTCACAGTATATCTACCCTTGTGATGCCTCTTAGTACAGGTCAATACCACTTAGCATAAGTGCAAGTGTGTCAGTGTGTGTGTGTGTTTTTTTATCTCCATTCGAATCCTTGGAATATTTTTGATCCTTTCCTAAGTGTTCATCATTTGGCTCATGCATGTCTTTGTACATGTACATACATATGTTATATCACATACGTTTTTTTTTGTACTTTTGAATATTTCACCCTCTGTATGGATGTTATTTTTTGCCATCATTGAACATTTTGTTATTAATTTTTTTTTATTGCGCTTTTTTTCTGGCAAAGCAATATCCTTTTATTTATCCTAAACTTTACACAGATGGAAATTACATTTTTTTATACACCACTCCTTTGAAAGTTTTTTTTTGTTTTTTGTTTAGAGCACTTACTCCCATGTGGATTGGTTTAGTTTTAATTTAATTTTAATATATTATCCAGTGTTCTTTTTCAATATTATGACACACATGTATATAAACTACATATAAACATTTATATACAAATTATATTAATTATATATTTACAACACAGGTCGATAAACACAGGAATAAAAAATCAAATTATTCGAGTGCATGTGGTAATAATGAGCTTTAATGCAACTAAATTATTCAAAAGTTTTAAATTTCTAATTGCATTGTTATTATAAGCGGTTCTATTGAAGTATTTAACATTTTAAATACTATACATTAGGGTGTCCTAGAAAGTTTTAAATATAAGACCTAACATAAAGTCCATACCCATTTTTGCTGACGTTAGATGAAAAATGCCTTCAAGTGTATATTCTTAAACCGGATAATCGATTCATTAAAGAGTATATTGAAATAAGTCCCATGTGTAAAACCAACCAACCAACCGACAATCCTGGGGACAGATGTACTCACAATGCACAGTGGAAGAAAATACAAAAAACAAGTAAAAGCGTGCTAATTTCGGCCGGGCCGAATCTTTCATACCCTCCACCATGGGTCGCATTTGTCGAGTTCTTTTCCCGGCATCTCCTCTTAGGCAATAAAGGATATAAGAAAAAAATGCTCTGCTATTAGAACGATATCAATATATGGTTCGGTTTGGACCACAATTAAATTATATGTAGGAGACCTGTGTAAGCCAATTCGAATCAGAATTGCGCCCTTTTGGGGCTCAAGAAGTAAAATAGAGATATCGACTTATATTGGAGCTGTATCGGGCTTATCGGGCGATTCAGACCATAATAAACACGTATGTTCATGGTCATGAGAGGATCTGTCGTACAAAATTTCGGGCAAATCGGATAATAATTGCGGCCTCTAGAGGCTCAAGAAGTCAAGATCCCAGATCGGTTTATATGACAGCTATATCAGGCTATGAACCGATTTGAACGTAATTTGACATAGTTGTTGAAAGTAAGAATAAAATACGTCATGCATAAATTTAGCCAAATCGGATAGGAATTGCGCCCTCTAGAAGCTCAAGAAGTCAAGTCCCCAGATTTGTTTATATGACAGCTATATCATGTGATGAACCGATTTGAACCATACTTGGCACAGTTGTTGGATATTATAACAAAATACTTTGTGCAAAAATTCAATCAAATCAGATAAGAATTGCGCCCTCAAGAGGCTCAAGAAGTCAAGACCCAAGATCGGTTTATATGACAGCTATATCAAGTCATGGAGTGATTGTATCCATACTTGTCACAGTTGTTGGATATCATAACAAAACACGTCGTGCAAAATTTCATTCCAATCGGATAAGAATTGTGCTCTCTAGCGGCTCAAGAAGTCAAGATCCCAGATCGGTTTATATGGCAGCTATGTCAAAACATGGACCGATATGGCCCATTTACAATCCCAACCGACCTACACTAATAAGAAGTATTTGTGCAAAATTTCAAGCGGCTAGCTGTACTCCTTCGGAAGTTAGCGTCCTTTCGACAGACAGACGGACGGACAGACGGACGGATAGACGGACGGACAGACGGTTGGACATGGCTAGATCGACATAAAATGTCATGGCGATCAAGAATATACATACTTTATGGGGTCTCAGACGAATATTTCGAGTAGTTACAAACAGAATGACGAAATTAGTATACCCCCCATCCTATGGTGGAGGGTATAACAAGTAAAAAGGCGTTAAGTTCGGCCGGGCCGAACTTTGGAAACTCACCCCCATATGGGTATATGCCCCATAGCAGCTATATCGAAATATGTTCTGTTTTGGACCAAATACTAATAACTGCAAGCCATTGTTCAATTGTGTTAAACAAAATGTTGATCTCTTTAGTAGCTATATCTAAAAATAAACCAATCTGAACTATATAAGACACGGATGTCGAGAAGCCTAACATACGTCACTATGTCAAAATTAAGTGAAATCGGACTATAAATGCGCCTTTTATTGAGCCAAGATTTTAAATCGAGATATCGGTCTATGTGGCAGCTATATCCAAATCTGGACCGATTTGAACCTAGTTGCAGATAAATGTCGATAAATGCGCTTTTATGGCCCCAAAACCCAACACCGAGAGATCGGTCTATATGGCAGCTATATCCAAATCTGGACCGATCTGGGCCATATTGCAGAAGTATGACGAGGGGTTAACACGACTCACTGTCCCAAATTTCAGCGACATCGGACAATAAATGCGCCTTTTATGGGCCCAAAAACTAAAACCGAGAGATCGGTCTATATGGCAGCTATATCCAAATCTGGACCGATCTGGGCCATATTGCAGAAGTATGACGAGGGGTTAACACGACTCACTGTCCCAAATTTCAGCGACATCGGACAATAAATGCGCCTTTTATGGGCCCAAAACCTAAAACCGAGAGATCGGTCTATATGGCAGCTATATCCAAATCTGGACCGATCTGGGCCATATTGCAAAAGTATGTTGAAGGGCCTAACACAACTCACTGTCTCAAATTTCAGCGACATCGGACAATAAATGTGCCTTTTATGGGCCCAAAACCATTAATCGAGAGATCGGTCTATATGGCAGCTATATCCAAATCTGGACCGATCTGGGCCAAATTGATAAAGGATGTCGAAGGGCCTAACACAACTCACTGTCCCAAATTTTGGCGAAATCGGACAATACATGCGCCTTTTATGGCCCAAAACCTCAAATCGAGAGATCGGTCTATATGGCAGCTATATCCAAATCTGGACCGATCTGAGCCAAATTAAAGAAGGATGTCGAAGGGACTAACACAATTCACTGTCCCAAATTTCAGCAAAATCGGATAAAAAATGTGGCTTTTATGGGACTAAGACCCTAAATCGAGAGATCGGTCCATATGGCTGCTATATCCAAATCTGGACCGATCTGAGCCAAATTAAAGAAAGATGTCGAAGGGACTAACTCAACTCACTGTCCCAAATTTCAGCAAAATCGGATAATACATGCGCCTTTTATGGCCCAAAACCTCAAATCAAGAGATCGGTCTTTATGGCAGCTATATCCAAATCTGGACCGATCTGAGCCAAATTAAAGAAGGATGTCGAAGGGACTAACACAACTCACTGTCCCAAATTTCAGCAAAATCGGATAATAAATGTGGCTTTTATGGGACTAAGACCCTAAATCGGCGGGGTCGGTCTATATGGGGGCTATATCAAGATATAGTCCAATTTAGCCCATCTTCAAACTTAACCTGCTTATGGACAAAAAAAATCTGTGCACAGTTTCAACTTCATATCTCAATTTTTAAAGATTGTAGCGTGATTTCAACAGACAGACGGACAGACGGAAGGACATGGCTAGATCATCTTAGATTTTTACGCTAATAAAGAATATATATACTTTATAGGGTCGGAGGTGGATATTTCGATGTATTGCAAACGGAATGACAAAATGAATATACCCCTATCTTTCGGTGGTGAATATAATTGTGCGTACCAAATTTTATGCAGAGCGGTTGAAAATTTTTTTTACTACGGCCATATAAGTGCAAATCGGGGGATACATATATATGGGAGCTATATCCAAATCTGAACCGATTTTTTGCAGATATGTTCAAATTATTTATGAAACAATCCGTGCGAAATTTTGTGCAGATCGGTTGAAAATTGTAGTTACTATGGCCATTTACGTGCAAATCGGGCGATACATATATATGGGAGCTATATCTAAATCTAAACCGATTTTGATGAAATCTTCCATATATGTTGAGATCAGTAACAAAACTAGCCATGCCAAATTTTGTGCAGAGCGGTTGAAAATTATTGTTACTACGGCCATATAAGTGCAAATCGGGGGATACATATATATGGGAGCTATATCAAAATCTGAACCGATTTTGATGACATTTTGCAAATATGTTCAAATTACTTATAAAACAATCCGTGCGTAATTTTGTGCCGATCGGTTGAAAATTGGAGTTAGTATGGCCATTTAAGTGAAAATCGGGCGATACATATATATGGGAGCTGTATCCAAATCTGAACCGATTTTGATGAAATCTTGCTTATATATTGAAATCAGTAACAAAATAATCCGTGCCAAATTTTATGCAGATCGGTTGAAAATTGTAGTTACTATGGCCATTTAAGTGCAAATCGGGCGATACATATATATGGGAGCTATATCCAAATCTGAACCGATTTTGATGAAATCTGGCAGATAAGTTGTGATCAGTAACAAAACAATCCGTGCCAAATTTTGTGCAAATCGGTTGAAAATTGTAGTTACTATCGATACATACTATCCGTGCCAAATTTTGTGAAGATCGGTTGAAAATTAATGTTACTACAGTCATTGAAGTGCAAATCGGGCGATACATATATATGGGAGCTATATCTAAATCAGAACCGATTTTCATGAAATCTTCCAGATATATTAGAATCAGTAAAAAAACTGTCCGTGCCAAATTTTGTGCGTATCGGTTGAAAATTGTAGCTACTACGACCATTTAAGTGCAAATCGGGCGATACATATATATGGGAGCTATGTTCAATTCTGAACCGATTTTGATGAAATCACGCAGATATGCTAAGACCAGTACCAAAACAATCCGTGCCAAATTTTGTGCAGATCGGTTAAAAATTGTAGTAACAACGGCCATTTAAGTGCAAATCGGGCGATACATATATATGGGAGCTATATCTAAATCTGAACTGATTTTGATGAAATCTTGCAGATAGGTTGAGATCAGTAACAAAACAATTCATGCCAAATTTTATGCAGATCAATTGAAAATTGTAGTAACTACGGCCATTTAAGTGCAAATCGGGCGATACATATATATGGGAGCTATATCTAAATCTGAACCGATTTTTACCAATTTCAATAGGCGTCGTATCTAGGCCGAAAAACATGCCTGTACCAAATTTGAAGACGATCGGATGAAAACTGCGACCTGTACTTTGTACACAAATTAACATGGACAGACAGACGAGCAGACAGACAGACAAACAGACAGACAGACAGACGGACATGGCTAAATCGAATCAGAAAGTGATTCTGAGTCGAACGGTATACTTATCAATGGATCCAAGTCTTCTCCTTCTTAGCGTTGCAAACAAATGCACAAAAACAATAACACACTGTACCACAGTGGTGGTGTAGGTTATAATTGTAACAGACTTGGTAGCGTATGATGTATGAACTTTATAAAAACGTTATGTATACGCACCCGGTACCTACATGAGATAAACTTCACGCAATGGCCATTTGTGCGACAATAGTTAAATATATAGTAACAAAATAAAAGGTATACACTTTGGAGGCCTTCTTGAACATAAAAGGGGCTTTTTAACAATGTGAAGTTGGAATCCTGATTGCGACATGTTCTTAGATAACTCTCATTTATCTATATTCACAAATTTTTTATCTATATACTTAACTTAATATACATCACGGCGACTTTTGAAGAAAATAATGGGCAAATTTCGGCACTCCAATTTAAAAAAGGAACTAAAAGCGTGCTAAGTTCGGCCGGGTCGAATCTTGGGAACCCACCACCATGGATTCTGCTAAAATATGGGAGCTATATCTAGTTATAGACCGAACAGGACCGTACTTGGCGCAGTTGTTGAGAGTCATAAAGGGACACTATATGCAAAATTTCAGCCAAATCGCGGCATCTAGGAGCTCAAGAAGTCAAATCGGGAGATCGGTTTATATGGGAGCTATATCATGTTCTTGACCGATTTAAACCGTAGTTGGCACAGTTGTTGGTAGTCATTAATTTCAGCCAAATCGAATGAAAATTGAGGCTTCCAGGGGCTCAAGAAGTCAAATCGGGAGATCGGTTTATATGAGAGCTATATCAGATTATAGACCGATTTCGATCGTACTTGGCTCCGCGTTTGAGAGTTATAACAGAACACTATATGCAAAATTCCAATCAAATCCGACAACAATTACAGCTTCCAGGAGCTTAGGAAGTCAAATCGGGAGATCGGTTTTTATGAGAGCTATATCAGATTATAGATCGATTTCGACTGTACTTGGCTTCGTGTTTAAGAGTCATAACAAAACACCATGTGCAAAATGTCAACCAAATCGGACAACAATTACGGCTTCCAGAGGCTCAGGGAGTCATATCGTGAGATCGGTTTATATGGGAGCTATATCCCCCCCCACCCCACCCACACCAAACGCTTTTCTACGCCTTTGATTCTGAATCGATCCGTATTTGTATTTATCAATGTGGTTATATCTCTCCCTTCAGGGTGTTACAAGCTAAAGTTCTTAATTATAATTCCCTGTACCACAGTAGTGCTGTAAATTATACTAGACTTGGTAGCGTATGATGTATGAACCTACGTTATGTATACGTTATGTATACGTAATTTACAGCACTACTGTGGTACAGGGAATTATAATTAAGAACTTTAGCTTGTAACACGTTATGTATACGTACCCTGTACCTACATGATGTGAACTTTACACTATGCCTATTTGTGCGACAATAACTAAATACGAAGTAATAAAGAAAAGTTAAACACTTTCGAGGCCTTCTTGGACAAAGAAGGGTCTTTTAATAATGTGAAAAATATTTTTCACCAAAAGCAATGTTTTCTTAAAAAGTTGGAAAACTAGTCATCTTTAAATGAAATTCGCTACTCGTGGGCTCAAATCTTTAAAATTACGAAAATTATTTTTTATTCAGTGTAGGTGTATTTGAATACCTGTGAAAATCTCTTACATTTTACTATAATGCACATAATTTTATTTTTCATAAATATCGACCTGTGTCTATTTTTCCCCCCTCCCCCCTATACCTGTATATATCCTCATTGTAAAGTTCTTATACTATGAAGTTGTTAACTATTCTCTTTATTTTCAATTTCTTGATACAGGGCAACCGTGACACCTCCCCCTCTCCAGCGCATTGGTATAAGAGTCGCAGTGTTATGATGGCCAGCATGAAGGCACGCCAAATGTTAACATGGATTTTGGGCAAGGAAGATTCCAAATTTAAGAATTGTGAAAATCTGCAGGTTTTGTAAAAGAAAAACTAAAACCAAGAACCAAAAACCTAAAACCAAAAACAACAAGGAATCTAAAGGAGTAGAAGAACCACAATAAGGGAAAAAGGACAACAATAAAATGAAAACAACAAGAAAAAAATACAGGAACCAAAGAATAAAACCAAAAAAAAAAGAAGAAATACAAACTGTATGTTGATAGAAAGCCTGCCTTTCTTTATTAAAAAAAAAAACAAAAGTAAAACAATAATAATTAAAAAAAAATAATAAAAATTATTAGTAACTAAGGTTTCTATAGAAAAACAAATATTTTTGTAAAATACATTTTACAAGATTTTATGTTAAAAAAAAATTAAAACAAAATAAAAAGAATTTCTCAATTTACCAAAAAAAAACATTTGTAAAAAATTATAAAAATTTGTAAAAAAAAAAACATCTCAAAAAGCCTGATAATCAAAATTAAATCAAATTTAATTAAAAAAAAAATCAAATGCTAACACAAGAATACACACACACACACACATAACCAAATGAAAATCAATAAATCAATGGAAATTAAAAGAATGAATTGAAAAGAAAAAAAAAAACAAAAAAAAGAAATCCTTAGTTAAACCAAATATATGTATCTTTATGATATTTATATATTAAGATAATAATAACAATAATTATATTATAATCAATTGAAAATTTCAAATTGCATTAAATTAAAGCCATGCAACAACCAACAACCAAAAAAAACTATGCAACCATGTGGATCCAAGTAAAAAAAACCAAAATTTTTTGTGAATAAAAATAAAATAAAACAATTTTTCATTTATAATACATAGTTTTTATTATCTATACCATATTAAGCATAAATAAATATATATATACATATACAAACATACATACACACACATCTATATATATATATTTAATAAAATTCTATACTTGCAATATAAAGGAGAAAAAATAAAATCCGAAAACTATTTGTGTACCAAAAAGGCAATAGAATTGAGAGAAATATTTAATGCAACAAATTATAGAAAATAGGTCTATCTATACTTATGTTAAAGAGACAAGTTATACTATATCAATCCAAACAGTACTGCAATTGTGTAGATCGATACGCAAAAAAAAACTCTATACAATTTTTTTAAAAAAGCAAAATAGATTACTGCCTTCACCAAGTCAGTGATAGAAATGATGAAAATGGTAATTTTTAAACCCACCACCAAAGGATGGGGGTATATTCATGTTGTCATTCCCTTTGCAACACATCGAAATATCCATTTACGACCCTATAAAGTTTTCTTGATCAGCGTAAAAATCTAAGACGATCTAGACATGTCCGTCCGTCTGTCGCTCTATCTGTTGAAATCACGCTACGGTCTTTAAAAATAGAGATATTAAGCTGAAACTTTGCACAGATTCTTTTTTTGTTCATAATCAGGTTAAGTTCGAAGATGGGCTATATCGGACTATATCTTGATATAGGCCCCATATAGACCGATTTGCCGATTTAGGGTCTTAGGCCCATAAAAGCCACATTTATTATACGATTTTGCTGAAATTTGGGACAGGGAATTGTGTAAGGCCCTTGGACAACCTTCGTCAATTTGGCCCAGATCGGTCCGAATTTGGATAAAGCTGTCATATAGGCCGATCCTCCGATTTAAGGTCTTAGGCCCATAAAAGTCACATTTATTATCAGATTTTGCTGAAATTTGAGACACCGAGTTAAGTTAAGCCCCTTGACATACTTCTGCATTATGGCACAGATCGGTTCAGATTTGGATATAGCTGCCATATAGACCGATCCTGCAATTAAGGGTCTTAGGCCAATAAAAGCCACATTTATTATCCGATTTTGCTGAAATTTGGGACAGTGAGTGAAGTTAAGCCCCTTGACATACTTCTGCATTATAACACAGATCGGTCCAGATTTGGATATAGCTCTCACATAGACCGATCTCCCGGTTTTAGGTTTTGGTCCATTAAAAGGCGCATTTATTGTCTGATGTCGCCGAAATTTGGGACAGTGAGTTGTGTTAGGCCCTTCGATATCCTTTATCAATTTTGTCCAGATTGGTCCAGAGTTGGATATAGCTGCCATATAGACCGATCCTCCAAATTAGGGTCTTAGGCCCACAAAAGCCACATTTATTATACGATTCTGCTGAAACTTGGGACAAAGAGTTGTGTTAAGCCCTTCGACATCCTTCGTCAATTTGGCCCAGATCCGTCCAGATTGGGTTATAGCTGCCATATAGACCGATCCTCTGATTTAGGGTCTTAGGCCCATAAAAACCACATTTATTATCCAATTTTGCTGAAATTTGGGACAGTGAATTGTGTTAGGCCCTTAGACAACCTTCGTCATTTTGGCCCATATCGGTCCAGATTTGGATATAGCTGCCATATAGATCGATCCTCCGATTTGGGGTCATAGGCCCATAGAAGCCACATTTATTATCCGATTTTGCTGAAATTTGGGACGGTGAATTGTATAAGGCCCTTGGACAACCTTCGTCAATTTGGCCCAGATCTCTCGATTTAATGCCCATAAAAGGCCCATAAAAGGCGCATTTATTGTCCGATGTTGCCGAAAATCGGTCTAAGATATAGATCCTATCTGAACCATATTTGGCACAGATATCAAAGATCTAAACGCAACTCGTTGTGCTAAATTTCAGCCAAATCTGGTTATAAATACGGCTTTTAAGGGCCTAAGACCCTAAGTCGGGAGATCGGTCTATATGGGATAATATGGCCTTTATGGGTATAAAACCTTAAATCGGGAGATCGGTCTATATGGGAGCTATGCTAAGATATATACCGATTTGAACCATATTCGGCGCAGATGTCAAATATCTAAACACAACTCGTTGTGCAACATTTCAGCCAAATCTAGTAATAAATACGGCTTTTAAGGGCCTAAGACCTTAAATCGGGAGATCGGTCTATATGGGAGCTATGCTAGGATATAAACCGATCTGAACCATATTCGACACAGTTATCTGGGAATTTAACACAATTCGTTGTGCAAATTTCAGCCAAATCGGATATTAAACGTGACTTTTATAGGTCTAAAACCCTAAATCGGGAGACGGGTACAAATTTTGACCCAGTAGGTTCTTAGGATACAATTAGAGGAAAATGGGTTCAAAGGGGACCATTAAATCATTTAAGATTCTAAACGCATCTATTTTGGCTCGTACATTTTGCATATTTATTGCATATTTATACCCTACACCACTACTGTGGTACAGGGTATTAAAACTTAGTGAATTAGTTTGCAACACCCACAAGGAAGAGAGATAGACTCATTGATAAGTATACCGATGGACTCAGAATCAATTTCTGATTCGACTTAGCTATGTCCGTCTGTTTGTCTGCCTGTACGTCCATCTGTCTGTCCATGTTAATTTGTGTACAAAGTACAGGTCGCAGTTTTCACCCGATCGTCAAATTTGGTACTGGCATGTTTTTCGGCCTAGAGACGAAGCCTATTGAAACTGGAAAAATCGGTTCAGATCTGGAACGAGAGACACACACAGAAGGTATTCTATAGTCTCTTCTTCTTCGATGTCGTTACTGGCAATCTACAGTCTATCAGCATGTTTTCCGATTAGACAATGACCTGCCATGATGGACACAATGACTGAGACGTCTATTCTAACCAGTGACACCAAAGCGGTAGACCTCTTCAAGTCTAGATTAGACCACATACTTTTGTAATGCTCACAGCCCCCTCTTTGTGACCATCTATCATACGTTGCCCTTCGGGTCTGATTCTGTAAACTTAGCTTACATGTGGCTAGAGCCATACACACAGATTGCAGTTTCCCTGGAATGTGTAGGTCTCGCCAGCTCACCCGCTTTACAATTCCCTGGGATATCTCACCCCAAAACAGGCGAATTTTGAAATGTTCAGCCATCTCGTTAAGAGATCTGTGACAGACGAGGGCGGTGACAAAGAGCTCCCCTTCATAAACACTATAATCTAGAAG